>NC_052963.1:28472665-28659738 GCF_013358895.1 Oreochromis aureus | reverse complement strand
TTTGATCCTGTGTCTCTCTGTGCATGTGTGTTTCCATATGTGTCCATATTTTTGATTGTGTGACTGTTATACTTTTTTTTGCTGATTTTTTTTTCATTCAACAATTACATTTGAGGGAGCCTTAGAATGTTCAGCATTTTTCAGCTGTTCATTTTGCTTTTCCAATTTTTCTATTTCAGTTATTACTATTGTGCTAAGTCATAGCATTTCTGCTGCTTTTCAGTATTTGTGCTAAATACAGCATTTGTGCTAAATCATACTATTTCAGCCATTTTATAGTATTTGTGCTAAAACATAATATTTCTACTAAACGCAGTATTTCTGGGTAATCATAGTATTTCTATGTATTCCTGCCAGCTCCTCAGGGAGCCAATCCTCTGTGAGTACTGTAATTTTCAAATTGACATATCAAGTCATGCATGACTTCCCAACCAGCCCATCACATCTGACGGCTGAGACATTCAAATTTCCATATTGGGGCTTTCATGGGTTGTAAGTCAACCACTCATCCATGTCATGTATCTCTACAAATTCATATTTTTACTTTAAACACACAACACTTGACAATCCCCCATCTCTTCTGAACAAAACAGTGTAAGAATGACTGTTCTAGACCCTACGGTTAGGAAATTATAGCCATTTGTTTGAGAGGAGTCCTCACTATGAAAAATAGACTGAACAAATCCTGTCTCTGTGCTGCGTGTGTAAAAACAGGTGCACCTGTTTTGGCGGGAAAAAAGTACATAGCCTTTCTGATTGGTGGATTAAAATTAAGCAGCTCCAGGCTTTTTGACCTACCTAGAAACATACAGGAAACACTGTATGTACAGCCCCTATTTGTTCACTTGCTTCTGCTGCTGCTTGTGTGTGTGTGTGTGTGTGTGTGTGTGTGTGTGTGTGTGTGTGTGTGTGTGTGACAGAGAGAGAGAGAGAGAGAGAGAGAGAGAGAGAGCGTTTTTATGGGTGTATCTTATTGTGTGCCTACTGGTGGTGGTCAGAGGGGGCCGGTGGCGCCAGTGTCCAGCAGCCTCACCTCTGTCAGTGCGCCCCAGGGTGGCTGTGGCTACAACGTGGTTTGCCATCACCAGTGTGTGAATGGGTGAATGACTGGATATGTAAAGCACTTTGGGGTCCTTAGGGACCATAAAAGCGCTATATAAATACAGGCCATTTACCATGTCCATATTTGTAATTGTGCAAGTTATTACTATTATGCTAAATTATAGTATTTCTGCTACTTTTCGGTATTTGTGCTAAATACAGTATTTCTGCTAAATCTTAGTATTATTGCTTAATTATATTATTTGAGCAAAATCATAGTATTTGAGCATATTCTTTCTATTTGTGCCATAGCATAGTATATTTGCTGAATTACAGCATTTCTGCTATGTTGTAGTATTTGTCCTAAATCACAGTATTTGTGCAATGTTTAGGTATTTTTGTTTAAATAAAGTATCTATGTAATCTGGTACCATGGTTGCTAAAATCCTATATTTCTGAAAAGTTATCTTGTTTCTGCTAAGTTACAATATTTATTCTAATTTCTGCTGCTAAGTTCTGCTATGTTATTGTATTTCTGCCAAGTATTATGTTTTCTTTACATTATTGCAGTTCTGCTAAGTAATTACATTTTGCTAAGTTCTTATGCTTCTGCAAAGTTATTACAATTTTTGCAAAGGTTTTACAATTTCTGCAACTTTTCAGCTTTTTCAGCTAGTTTCAGCTGACAGCTTCAGCTTTATAGCATCCACACTGCATTTTCGCAGGAAATGCAAATTTTTCTAGTTGTGTGGATGCTTTAAGCATCCACACTATTGAGTTCCTGTTTCTCTTTATTCTTTATACTTTATTATTCTAGTTGCCACTTTTTGTACGTTTTTTGGCACTTAACTACTTTAACAATTTTCAGCCGATTTTCACCGTTCAAATTTTAAACTATTCTGCTATTTCTGCTAATGATGGCTATGACTTTTGGTATTTTATGCTATTATACTTTTTAAAATATTAAGCTTTTTCCTTTAATTTGTCCCATTGAAATGAATGGAAACTTCCACAATTCTGCTAAAACTTGCTTATTTTTGAAACTTAACTACATTCTCATACTTTCGCCTAGAACAACCATTCAAATTTTAAAATGTTCACAAATTATTGGGCTATTCATGAATGATTCAGCTTTTTCATATCTGTTACCGTTTTCATCTTATCCCTCTTTAAGTTTTGAGTTTCATTTTTGTGATTTTCACAAAATACATGCGTTATTATGGTTGCTATGCACTTGGCTTCCAGTGTGCCACTGTAGGTTTCGCAGATCTTCTCTTCATGTCCGAACAACTTCTTGCTACTTGCTCAATTTTCACTCAACTTCCACAAATTATACATCAAAACGTAGGTATTTTGCTGGCTTTCAGAAAATGTCACCATCATTGTTGTGAGATTTATAGAATTTTGGCAAATCTCCTCAGACCAACACAAAGTCGGAAAAACTCTCCATAGAAAGTCAATGGAGAGTTTGTTCAAAATCATCGCTTGATTTCTGTAATGACAGGCATATTCGAATCGTCATATCTCCTTAACGAAGCGAAGTTAAAACATGAGGCTTGTCCCGTATATCTTCAGACACTCCTGACGCTCACAATTCAAAATTTTTTTTCTCACCTATTACCGTTCTGAAATGAGTTAGACTTGTTTGAGGGTAGGAAATTAGTCCTTCGCTCAGATTTCTTCAGATTTCAAACTCTGGAAATGAACAACTTTTCTCTCGTCATATCTTTTTTTGGTTTCCACAGAGACCTGAAAATTTCCATGACTGTTCACCAAAGCCTGCTGTCTCTTACGGTGAAAGAATGATATCGATACTCCAAATAGATTTAGAGTTAGAAAGCGTTGTTTGAGGGCAAGTCAAGGCAGTTTTAAACTTGCCTCTACTCAGTTATGGTGCATTACAAGTCAAATATCTTCAATAATTCATATTTTAATGATAAATTGTCAACACTTGAAGATTCCCCATCTCTTCTGAACAAAGCGGTTGTAAGAATGACCGTTCTAGCCCCTACGGTTGGAAATTATGGCCATTTGTTTGAGAGGAATCCTCACTATGAGAAATAGACTGCAAAAATCCTGCCTCTCTCTGTTCTGAGTGTGTGTAAAACGGCTGCACCTGTTTTGGCGGGAAAAAGTACACAGCCTCTCTGATTGGTGGATTCAAATTTAGCAGCTCCCAGGCTGCTTGAATGACCTAAAACTTGCTCCTCTCTCCCTGTGTGTGTGTGTGTGTGTGTGTGTGTGTGTGTGTGTGTGTGTGTGTGTGTGTGTGAGAGAGAGAGAGAGAGAGAGGCGAGACAGAGTTTTTATGGGAGCATCTTATTGTATGATTTAAATTCAATATATTTAGACTGGTTGACTGAATTTGATCCTGTGTGTGTCTCTCTGTGCATGTGTGTTTCCATATGTGTCCATATTTGTGATTGTGTGACTGTTACACTTTTTTTCTGAGTTTTTTTTTCATTTAACAAGTACATTTGAAGGACCCTTAGCATGTTCAGCATTTTTTCAGCTGTCCATTTGCTTTTCCAATTTTTCTGTTTAAGTTATTACTATTGTGCTGAATCATACTATTTCTGCTATTTTATAAGATTTGTGCTAAATATAGTATTTCTGCCCAATATAGTATTTCTGATTAATTATAGTTTTCTACCAAATCATATTACAGTATTTTTGCTTTTTATAGGATTTTATAGGATATTTATATTGCTTAATATAGTATTTCTGCTTTTTATAGGATTTGTGCTTAATATAGTATTTCTGCTTTTTATAGGATTTGTGCTTAATATAGTATTTCTGCTAAATGTAGTATTTATGCTTAATCACACTATTACTATATATTTCTGCCAGCTCCCCAGCCAATCATATCTGAGGTCTGCCGTTTCTTCTCTCGTCATATCTCAGCGACGGATGTACAAAGAGCAATGAAAATCGCAGTCAAAGTACACCAAAGTCCGCTGATTCACCCAGTACAAAATTATGCTTCTAGTCCACCTAGTTTTTGAGTTACACGACGTTTGTAACTCCAAAAAGCGCTCTTTGCCTCTCACTGCGATCTAATTCTGACTGCTCATCACCCTGTTTCCCAAGAGCCCACTGTCTTTCCCAGTGGCGCAGCTGGTAATGACACAGGTCTGCAACACAAAAGGTCGGGGGTTCAACTCCACCTTGGACAATATGTTTTTGCCCTACAAATTAATACACTATCACAGACCACTAATTCATATTCATCATTTATTACAATTCTGCAAACTTTTTACCAGCTTTTCTAATATGGACCTCAGATTCTTCTTAACACTCCATGGCACAAATACTCTTCCCTTTAGGCTCTGTGAATATGTGTGTGTATCAATATTTCTCCCATTTTAAAGTATTACTCCTCCATAATTGGATTTCTCTTAAATCAAAGTACTTTTACTACATCTTAGTACTTCTGCTCAATCATAGTATTTCTGCTCAATCATAGTATTTTGCCAAATCATGGTTTTGTGCCAAATCATCAGAATCGTGTTTATTGGCCAAGTATATGTGCAGACAAATACAAGGAATTTCGTTCCGGTAGATGGTGGCTCTCGAGCACAGCAATGTAAATCTCACACACACACACACACACACACACCACACACACACACACGTATCTATATATACATTACACATGCATACACATACATACACAAAGCTGTGTAAACCAACTATAAATAACTAATCTAAACGTATATACATAAAATACAGAAATGAAATGAGGTGGAATGAATACTACAGAATGTACATAAGGTGCAGTTGCAGTCTGGCAGTGGGGAGCAGTGTGACAGTTCAACTGTTTAGAAGGGAGATGGCGAGGGAAAGAAACTGTTCCTGTGTCGGGTGGTCCTGGTCTGCAGGCTTCTGTACCGTCTGCCAGAGGGCAGCAGATCAAAAAGTCTGTGTCCAGGGTGTGAGGGGTCTGTGATGATTTTCCCTGCCCGTTTCCTGGTTCTTGAGAGGTACAGATCCTGGATGGAGGGCAGGGGCGCCGATGATCCTTTCTGCTGCCTGTACAGTCCGCTGCAGTCTGCACCTGTCCTGTTTAGTGGCTGCACCATACCAGACTGTGATGGAGGAGCACAGGACAGACTCAATGACTGCAGTGTAGAACTGGATCAGCAGCTCCTGTGGAAGACTGTACTTCCCCAGTTGTCTCAGGAAGTACATCCTCTGCTGGGTCTTTTGAGGATGGAGGTGATGTTGGTCTCCCACTTCAGGTCCTGGGAGATGGTGGTACCCAGCAACTTGAAGATCTCCACAGTCGACACAGGGCTGTCTGATATGATGAGGGGTGGCAGAGTTGAGGATGTCTCCTGAAGTCCACTGTCATCTCTACAGTTTTAAGAGTGTTCAGCTCAGATTGTGCTGACTGCACCAGAGTACCAACCGCTCAACTCATCATAACATTTGTGTTATGTTATAGTATTACTACTAAGTGGAGGAATTTCTAAAATGTTACAGTATATGTGCTGATTACAGTATTTCTATATAATAGAATTTTGGCAAATCTCCTCACACCAACACAAAGTCTGAAAACTGCATAGAAAGTCAATGGAGAGCTTGTTCAAAATCACCGCTGGATTTCTCTAATGAGAGGCATTTTCAAATCGTCATATCTCAACGCAGCAAAGTTAAGACATGAGGCTTGTGCCAATATATCTTCAGACACTCCTGACGCTCACAATTCAAAATTTCTTTCTCACCTATTACCATTTGGCCATGAATTGGGTTTGTTTGAGGGTAGGAAATTCATCCCTCGCTCAGATTTCTTCAGATTTCAAACTCTGGAAATGAGGCACTTTTTCTCTCGTCATATCTTTTGATGGATTTCCACACAGACCTGAAAATTTCCATGATTGTTCACCAAAGCCTGCTGTCTCTTACGGTGAAAGAATGATATCGATACTCAAATAGATTTAGAGTTAGAAAGCATTGTTTGAGGGCATGTCAAGGCAGTTTTAAACTTTGCCTCTACTCAGTTATGGTACATTAGAAGTCAAATATCTTCAATAATTCATATTGTAATGATAAATTGTCAATACGTTAAGATCCCCCATCTCTTCTGAACAAAAGCGGTTGTAAGAATGACTGTTCTAGCCCCTACGGTTGGGAAATTATAGCCATTTGTTTGAGGGAATCCTCACTATGAAAAATAGACAGCACAAATCCTGTCTCTGTGCTGCATGTGTGTAAAAACAGCTGCACCTGTTTTGGCGGGAAAAAAGTATACAGCCTCTCTGATTGGTGGATTCAAATTCAGCAGCTCCCAGGCTATTTGGCTGCTGCTGCTGCTGTGTGTGTGTGTGTGTGTGTGTGTGTGTGTGTGTGTGTGTGTGTGTGTGAGAGAGAGAGAGAGAGAGAGAGAGAGGCGTTTTTATGGGAGCATCTTATTGTATGATTTAAATTCAATATATTTAGACTGGTTGACTGAATTTGATCCTGTGTCTCTCTGTGCATGTGTGTTTCCATATGTGTCCATATTTTTGATTGTGTGACTGTTATACTTTTTTTTGCTGATTTTTTTTTCATTCAACAATTACATTTGAGGGAGCCTTAGAATGTTCAGCATTTTTCAGCTGTTCATTTTGCTTTTCCAATTTTCTATTTCAGTTATTACTATTGTGCTAAGTCATAGCATTTCTGCTGCTTTTCAGTATTTGTGCTAAATACAGCATTTGTGCTAAATCATACTATTTCAGCCATTTTATAGTATTTGTGCTAAAACATAATATTTCTACTAAACATGTATTTCTGGGTAATCATAGTATTTCTATGTATTCCTGCCAGCTCCTCAGGGAGCCAATCCTCTGTGAGTACTGTAATTTTCAAATTGACATATCAAGTCATGCATGACTTCCCAACCAGCCCATCACATCTGACGGCTGAGACATTCAAATTTCCATATTGGGGCTTTCATGGGTTGTAAGTCAACCACTCATCCATGTCATGTATCTCTACAAATTCATATTTTTACTTTAAACACACAACACTTGACAATCCCCCATCTCTTCTGAACAAAACAGTGTAAGAATGACCGTTCTAGACCCTACGGTTGGGAAATTATAGCCATTTGTTTGAGAGGTCCTCACTATGAAAAATAGACTGAACAAATCCTGTCTCTGTGCTGCGTGTGTAAAAACAGGTGCACCTGTTTTGGCGGGAAAAAGTACATAGCCTTTTCTGATTGGTGGATTAAAATTAAGCAGCTCCAGGCTTTTTGACCTACCTAGAAACATACAGGAAACACTGTATGTACAGCCCCTATTTGTTCACTTGCTTCTGCTGCTGCTGTGTGTGTGTGTGTGTGTGTGTGTGTGTGTGTGTGTGTGTGTGTGTGTGTGTGTGTGTGAGAGAGAGAGAGAGAGAGAGAGAGAGAGAGAGTTTTATGGGTGTATCTTATTGTGTGCCTACTGGTGGTGGTCAGAGGGCCGGTGGCGCCAGTGTCCAGCAGCCTCACCTCTGTCAGTGCGCCCCAGGGTGGCTGTGGCTACAACGTGGTTTGCCATCACCAGTGTGTGAATGGGTGAATGACTGGATATGTAAAAGCACTTTGGGGTCCTTAGGGACCATAAAAGCGCTATATAAATACAGGCCATTTACCATGTCCATATTTGTAATTGTGCAAGTTATTACTATTATGCTAAATTATAGTATTTCTGCTACTTTTCGGTATTTGTGCTAAATACAGTATTTCTGCTAAATCTTAGTATTATTGCTTAATTATATTATTTGAGCAAAATCATAGTATTTGAGCATATTCTTTCTATTTGTGCCATAGCATAGTATATTTGCTGAATTACAGCATTTCTGCTATGTTGTAGTATTTGTCCTAAATCACAGTATTTGTGCAATGTTTAGGTATTTTTGTTTAAATAAAGTATCTATGTAATCTGGTACCATGGTTGCTAAAATCCTATATTTCTGAAAAGTTATCTTGTTTCTGCTAAGTTACAATATTTATTCTAATTTCTGCTGCTAAGTTCTGCTATGTTATTGTATTTCTGCCAAGTATTATGTTTTCTTTACATTATTGCAGTTCTGCTAAGTAATTACATTTTGCTAAGTTCTTATGCTTCTGCAAAGTTATTACAATTTTTTGCAAAGGTTTTACAATTTCTGCAACTTTTCAGCTTTTTCAGCTAGTTTCAGCTGACAGCTTCAGCTTTAGCATCCACACTCCACACTGCATTTTCGCAGGAAATGCAAATTTTTCTAGTTTGATTCCTGTGGATGCTTTAAGCATCCACACTATTGAGTTCCTGTTTCTCTTTATTCTTTATACTTTATTATTCTAGTTGCCACTTTTGTTTATTCGTTTTTGGCATACGTTTTTGGCACTAACTTTTTAACAATTTTCAGCCGATTTTCACCGTTCAAATTTTAAACTATTCTGCTATTTCTGCTAATGATGGCTATGACTTTTGGTATTTTATGCTATTATACTTTTTAAAATATTAAGCTTTTTCCTTTAATTTGTCCCATTGAAATGAATGGGAAACTTCCACAATTCTGCTAAAACTTGCTTATTTTTGAAACTTAACTACATTCTCATACTTTCGCCTAGAACAACCATTCAAATTTTAAAATGTTCACAAATTATTGGGCTATTCATGAATGATTCAGCTTTTTCATATCTGTTACCGTTTTCATCTTATCCCTCTTTAAGTTTTGAGTTTCATTTTGTGATTTTTTCAAAAAACATGCGTTGTTATGGTTGCTATGCACTTGGCTTCCAGTGTGCCACTGTAGGTTTCATGATCTTCTCTTCATGTCCGAACAACTTCTTGCTACTTGCTCAATTTTCACTCAACTTCCACAAATTATACATCAAAACGTAGGTATTTTTGCTGGCTTTCAGAAAATGTCACCATCATTGTTGTGAGATTTATAGAATTTTGGCAAATCTCCTCAGACCAACACAAAGTCGGAAAACTCTCCATAGAAAGTCAATGGAGAGTTTGTTCAAAATCATCGCTTGATTTCTGTAATGACAGGCATATTCGAATCGTCATATCTCCTTAACGAAGCGAAGTTAAAACATGAGGCTTGTCCCGTATATCTTCAGACACTCCTGACGCTCACAATTCAAAATTTTTTCTCACCTATTACCGTTCTGAAATGAGTTAGACTTGTTTGAGGGTAGGAAATTAGTCCTTCGCTCAGATTTCTTCAGATTTCAAACTCTGGAAATGAACACAACTTTTCTCTCGTCATATCTTTTTTTGGATTTCACACAGAGACCTGAAAATTTCCATGACTGTTCACCAAAGCCTGCTGTCTCTTACGGTGAAAGAATGATATCGATACTCAAATAGATTTAGAGTTAGAAAGCGTTGTTTGAGGGCAAGTCAAGGCAGTTTTCGCTTGCCTCTACTCAGTTATGGTGCATTACAAGTCAAATATCTTCAATAATTCATATTTTAATGATAAATTGTCAACACTTGAAGATTCCCCATCTCTTCTGAACAAAACGGTGTAAGAATGACCGTTCTAGCCCCTACGGTTGGAAATTATGGCCATTTGTTTGAGAGGAATCCTCACTATGAGAAATAGACTGCAAAATCCTGCCTCTCTCTGTTCTGAGTGTGTGTAAAACGGCTGCACCTGTTTTGGCGGGAAAAAGTACACAGCCTCTCTGATTGGTGGATTCAAATTTAGCAGCTCCCAGGCTGCTTGAATGACCTAGAAACTTGCTCCTCTCTCCTGTGTGTGTGTGTGTGTGTGTGTGTGTGTGTGTGTGTGTGTGTGTGTGTGTGTGTGAGAGAGAGAGAGAGAAGAGAGGGCGAGACAGAGTTTTTATGGGAGCATCTTATTGTATGATTTAAATTCAATATATTTAGACTGGTTGACTGAATTTGATCCTGTGTGTGTCTCTCTGTGCATGTGTGTTTCCATATGTGTCCATATTTGTGATTGTGTGACTGTTACACTTTTTTTTTTTCTGAGTTTTTTTTTCATTTAACAAGTACATTTGAAGGACCCTTAGCATGTTCAGCATTTTTTCAGCTGTCCATTTTGCTTTTCCAATTTTTCTGTTTAAGTTATTACTATTGTGCTGAATCATACTATTTCTGCTATTTTATAAGATTTGTGCTAAATATAGTATTTCTGCCCAATATAGTATTTCTGATTAATTATAGTTTTCTACCAAATCATATTACAGTATTTTTGCTTTTTATAGGATTTTTATAGGATATTTATATTGCTTAATATAGTATTTCTGCTTTTTATAGGATTTGTGCTTAATATAGTATTTCTGCTTTTTATAGGATTTGTGCTTAATATAGTATTTCTGCTAAATGTAGTATTTATGCTTAATCACACTATTACTATATATTTCTGCCAGCTCCCCAGCCAATCATATCTGAGGTCTGCCGTTTCTTCTCTCGTCATATCTCAGCGACGGATGTACAAAGAGCAATGAAAATCGCAGTCAAAGTACACCAAAGTCCGCTGATTCACCCAGTACAAAATTATGCTTCTAGTCCACCTAGTTTTTGAGTTACACGACGTTTTGTAACTCCAAAAAGCGCGCTCTTTGCCTCTCACTGCGATCTAATTCTGACTGCTCATCACCCTGTTTCCCAAGAGCCCACTGTCTTTCCCAGTGGCGCAGCTGGTAATGACACAGGTCTGCAACACAAAGGTCGGGGGTTCAACTCCACCTTGGACAATATGTTTTTTGCCCTACAAATTAATACACTATCACAGACCACTAATTCATATTCATCATTTATTACAATTCTGCAAACTTTTTACCAGCTTTTCTAATATGGACCTCAGATTCTTCTTAACACTCCATGGCACAAATACTCTTCCCTTTAGGCTCTGTGAATATGTGTGTGTATCAATATTTCTCCCATTTTAAAGTATTACTCCTCCATAATTGGTTTCTCTTAAATCAAAGTACTTTTACTACATCTTAGTACTTCTGCTCAATCATAGTATTTCTGCTCAATCATAGTATTTTTGCCAAATCATGGTTTTTGTGCCAAATCATCAGAATCGTGTTTATTGGCCAAGTATATGTGCAGACAAATACAAGGAATTTCGTTCCGGTAGATGGTGGCTCTCGAGCACAGCAATGTAAATCTCACACACACACACACACACACACACACACACACACACGTATCTATATATACATTACACATGCATACACATACATACACAAAGCTGTGTAAACCAACTATAAATAACTAATCTAAACGTATATACATAAAATACAGAAATGAAATGAGGTGGAATGAATACTACAGAATGTACATAAGGTGCAGTTGCAGTCTGGCAGTGGGGAGCAGTGTGACAGTTCAACTGTTTAGAAGGGAGATGGCGAGGGAAAGAAACTGTTCCTGTGTCGGGTGGTCCTGGTCTGCAGGCTTCTGTACCGTCTGCCAGAGGGCAGCAGATCAAAAAGTCTGTGTCCAGGGTGTGAGGGGTCTGTGATGATTTTCCCTGCCCGTTTCCTGGTTCTTGAGAGGTACAGATCCTGGATGGAGGGCAGGGGCGCCGATGATCCTTTCTGCTGCCCGTACAGTCCGCTGCAGTCTGCACCTGTCCTGTTTAGTGGCTGCACCATACCAGACTGTGATGGAGGAGCACAGGACAGACTCAATGACTGCAGTGTAGAACTGGATCAGCAGCTCCTGTGGAAGACTGTACTTCCCCAGTTGTCTCAGGAAGTACATCCTCTGCTGGGTCTTTTTGAGGATGGAGGTGATGTTGGTCTCCCACTTCAGGTCCTGGGAGATGGTGGTACCCAGCAACTTGAAGATCTCCACAGTCGACACAGGGCTGTCTGATATGATGAGGGGCAGAGTTGAGGATGTCTCCTGAAGTCCACTGTCATCTCTACAGTTTTAAGAGTGTTCAGCTCCAGATTGTGCTGACTGCACCAGAGTACCAACCGCTCAACTCATCATAACATTTGTGTTATGTTATAGTATTACTACTAAGTGGAGGAATTTCTAAAATGTTACAGTATATGTGCTGATTACAGTATTTCTATATAATAGAATTTTGGCAAATCTCCTCACACCAACACAAAGTCTGAAAACTGCATAGAAAGTCAATGGAGAGCTTGTTCAAAATCACCGCTGGATTTCTCTAATGAGAGGCATTTTCAAATCGTCATATCTCAACGCAGCAAAGTTAAGACATGAGGCTTGTGCCAATATATCTTCAGACACTCCTGACGCTCACAATTCAAAATTTCTTTCTCACCTATTACCATTTGGCCATGAATTGGGTTTGTTTGAGGGTAGGAAATTCATCCCTCGCTCAGATTTCTTCAGATTTCAAACTCTGGAAATGAGGCACTTTTTTCTCTCGTCATATCTTTTTGATGGATTTCCACACAGACCTGAAAATTTCCATGATTGTTCACCAAAGCCTGCTGTCTCTTACGGTGAAAGAATGATATCGATACTCCAAATAGATTTAGAGTTAGAAAGCATTGTTTGAGGGCATGTCAAGGCAGTTTTAAACTTTGCCTCTACTCAGTTATGGTACATTAGAAGTCAAATATCTTCAATAATTCATATTGTAATGATAAATTGTCAATACGTTAAGATCCCCCATCTCTTCTGAACAAAACGGTGTAAGAATGACTGTTCTAGCCCCTACGGTTGGAAATTATAGCCATTTGTTTGAGGGGAATCCTCACTATGAAAAATAGACAGCACAAATCCTGTCTCTGTGCTGCATGTGTGTAAAACAGCTGCACCTGTTTTGGCGGGAAAAAGTATACAGCCTCTCTGATTGGTGGATTCAAATTCAGCAGCTCCCAGGCTATTTGGCTGCTGCTGCTGCTAGTGTGTGTGTGTGTGTGTGTGTGTGTGTGTGTGTGTGTGTGTGTGTGAGAGAGAGAGAGAGAGCGAGAGGCGAGAGAGCGTTTTTTATGGGAGCATCTTATTGTATGATTTAAATTCAATATATTTAGACTGGTTGACTGAATTTGATCCTGTGTCTCTCTGTGCATGTGTGTTTCCATATGTGTCCATATTTTTGATTGTGTGACTGTTATACTTTTTTTTGCTGATTTTTTTTTTTCATTCAACAATTACATTTGAGGGAGCCTTAGAATGTTCAGCATTTTTTCAGCTGTTCATTTTGCTTTTCCAATTTTTCTATTTCAGTTATTACTATTGTGCTAAGTCATAGCATTTCTGCTGCTTTTCAGTATTTGTGCTAAATACAGCATTTGTGCTAAATCATACTATTTCAGCCATTTTATAGTATTTGTGCTAAAACATAATATTTCTACTAAACGCAGTATTTCTGGGTAATCATAGTATTTCTATGTATTCCTGCCAGCTCCTCAGGGAGCCAATCCTCTGTGAGTACTGTAATTTTCAAATTGACATATCAAGTCATGCATGACTTCCCAACCAGCCCATCACATCTGACGGCTGAGACATTCAAATTTCCATATTGGGGCTTTCATGGGTTGTAAGTCAACCACTCATCCATGTCATGTATCTCTACAAATTCATATTTTTACTTTAAACACACAACACTTGACAATCCCCCATCTCTTCTGAACAAAACAGTGTAAGAATGACCGTTCTAGACCCTACGGTTAGGAAATTATAGCCATTTGTTTGAGAGGAGTCCTCACTATGAAAAATAGACTGAACAAATCCTGTCTCTGTGCTGCGTGTAAAAACAGGTGCACCTGTTTTGGCGGGAAAAAAAGTACATAGCCTTTCTGATTGGTGGATTAAAATTAAGCAGCTCCAGGCTTTTTGACCTACCTAGAAACATACAGGAAACACTGTATGTACAGCCCCTATTTGTTCACTTGCTTCTGCTGCTGCTGCTTGTGTGTGTGTGTGTGTGTGTGTGTGTGTGTGTGTGTGTGTGTGTGTGTGTGTGAGAGAGAGAGAGAGAGAGAGAGAGAGAGAGAGCGCTTTTATGGGTGTATCTTATTGTGTGCCTACTGGTGGTGGTCAGAGGGCCGGTGGCGCCAGTGTCCAGCAGCCTCACCTCTGTCAGTGCGCCCCAGGGTGGCTGTGGCTACAACGTGGTTGCCATCACCAGTGTGTGAATGGGTGAATGACTGGATATGTAAAAGCACTTTGGGGTCCTTAGGGACCATAAAAGCGCTATATAAATACAGGCCATTTACCATGTCCATATTTGTAATTGTGCAAGTTATTACTATTATGCTAAATTATAGTATTTCTGCTACTTTTCGGTATTTGTGCTAAATACAGTATTTCTGCTAAATCTTAGTATTATTGCTTAATTATATTATTTGAGCAAAATCATAGTATTTGAGCATATTCTTTCTATTTGTGCCATAGCATAGTATATTTGCTGAATTACAGCATTTCTGCTATGTTGTAGTATTTGTCCTAAATCACAGTATTTGTGCAATGTTTAGGTATTTTGTTTTAAATAAAGTATCTATGTAATCTGGTACCATGGTTGCTAAAATCCTATATTTCTGAAAAGTTATCTTGTTTCTGCTAAGTTACAATATTTATTCTAATTTCTGCTGCTAAGTTCTGCTATGTTATTGTATTTCTGCCAAGTATTATGTTTTCTTTACATTATTGCAGTTCTGCTAAGTAATTACATTTTTGCTAAGTTCTTATGCTTCTGCAAAGTTATTACAATTTTTTGCAAAGGTTTTACAATTTCTGCAACTTTTCAGCTTTTTCAGCTAGTTTCAGCTGACAGCTTCAGCTTTATAGCATCCACACTGCATTTTCGCAGGAAATGCAAATTTTTCTAGTTATTCTAGTTGCCACTTTTTGTACGTTTTTTGGCACTTAACTACTTTAACAATTTTCAGCCGATTTTCACCGTTCAAATTTTAAACTATTCTGCTATTTCTGCTAATGATGGCTATGACTTTTGGTATTTTATGCTATTATACTTTTTAAAATATTAAGCTTTTTATGCTTTAATTTGTCCCATTGAAATGAATGGGAAACTTCCACAATTCTGCTAAAACTTGCTTGTTTTTGAAACTTAACTACATTCTCATACTTTCGCCTAGAACAACCATTCAAACTTTAAAATGTTCACAAATTATTGGGCTATTCATTAATGATTCAGCTTTTTCATATCTGTTACCGTTTTCATCTTATCCCTCTTTAAGTTTTGAGTTTCATTTTTGTGATTTTCAGAAAATACATGCGTTGTTATGGTTGCTATGCACTTGGCTTCCAGTGTGCCACTGTAGGTTTCGTAGTCTTCTTCATGTCCGAACAACTTCTTGCTACTTGCTCAATTTTCACTCAACTTCCACAAATTATACATCAAAACGTAGGTATTTTTGCTGGCTTTCAGAAAATGTCACCATCATTGTTGTGAGATTCATAGAATTTTGGCAAATCTCCTCAGACCAACACAAAGTCGAAAAACTCTCCATAGAAAGTCAATGGAGAGTTTGTTCAAAATCATCGCTTGATTTCTGTAATGAGAGGCATATTCGAATCGTCATATCTCCTTAACGAAGCGAAGTTAAAACATGAGGCTTGTCCCGTATATCTTCAGACACTCCTGACACTCACAATTCAAAATTTTTTTCTCACCTATTACCGTTCTGAAATGAGTTAGACTTGTTTGAGGGTAGGAAATTAGTCCTTCGCTCAAATTTCTTCAGATTTCAAACTCTGAAATGAACCACTTTTTCTCGTCATATCTTTTTTTTTGATTTCCACAAAGACCTGAAAATTTCCATGACTGTTCACCAAAGCCTGCTGTCTCTTACGGTGAAAGAATGATATCGATACTCCAAATAGATTTAGAGTTAGAAAGCGTTGTTTGAGGGCAAGTCAAGGCAGTTTTCGCTTGCCTCTACTCAGTTATGGTGCATTACAAGTCAAATATCTTTAATAATTCATATTTTAATGATAAATTGTCAACACTTTAAGATTCCCCATCTCTTCTGAACAAAACGGTGTAAGAATGACCGTTCTAGCCCCTACGGTTAGGAAATTATAGCCATTTGTTTGAGGGGAATCCTCACTATGAGAAATAAACTGCAAAAATCCTTTCTGTCTCTATGCTGCGTGTGTAAAAGCCTGCACTTGGTGCACCAGTTTTGGCGGGAAAAAGTACACAGCCTCTCTGATTGGTGGATTCAAATTCAGCAGCTCCAGGCTGCTTGACTGACCTAGGGACATACAGGAAACACAGTATGCACAGCCACTGTTTGTTCACTTGCTGCTGCTGCTGTGTGTGTGTGTGTGTGTGTGTGTGTGTGTGTGTGTGTGTGTGTGTGTGTGTGTGTGTGAGAGACCCTTTTATGGCAGCATGTCATTGTAGGATTCAAACTGATTATATTTAGACTGGTTGACTCGATTACATCCTGTGTGTGTCTCTCTCTGTGCATTTGTGTTTCCATTTGTGTCCATAATTGTAATTGTGTGTATCTGCTGGCTGTTATTTCTTTCTTTTCTTTTTGTCAATTTTTACCTTTCAACAAGCACATTTGAGCAACCCTTACCATCAGCATTTTTTCAGCTGTCCATTTTGCTTTTCAATTTTTCTATTTAAGTTATTACTATTCTGTTAAATCATACTATTTCTGCTATTTTATAAGATTTATGCTAATTATAGTATTTCTGCTTAATAATAGTATTTCTGCTGAATTATAGGATTTCTACCAAATCATAGTATTTCTGCTACTTTTGGTATTGGTGATAAATACAGTATTTCTGCTAAAACATAGAATTTCTGCTATTTTATAGGATTTGTGCTAAATGTAGTATTTCTGCCAAATACTATGATTTCTTCAAATCATAGTATTTCTGCTAAATTATTATGTTTCTCTTAAGTCACAATTTTTTGCTAAGATGTGATGCTACTGCTCCATGTCTGAAATACATTACAGAAAGCCCATGTCTCTGTCGGTGTGAGCAAGGGATGCAGCTGCACTGACAGGGACAACTACATAACCTGATGAAGCAGACAGAAGTGACAGCTCTGATTGGTGGATTCAAATTGAGCAGATCCAGGCTTTTTGACTCTCATAGATACAGCTGAAAATATAAAGCTGAAAAAAAAAAACCCTGAAAAAGCCGATGTCAGTGTTTGAAGTTTTTAACTTCTAATAACTTTACAGAAGTGTGTGTGTGTGTGTGTGTGTGTGTGTGTGTGTGTGTGTGTGTGTGTGTGTCTTTGTCTGTGCTTGTGTGACTCAATTTTTATTCGTTGGTGACCAGCATCCATTAGTGTATTCAACTTGACCAGATTCAGACTGATTGACTGGCATAGAAACACACAGGACACGTTTGTTTGTCCCTGTGTGCCCTTGTGTGTGTATGTTTGTATGTATGCCTGTGTTTATGCTTGCATCCATGTTTTTGCACATTGTTTTCTGAATATGGGTTATTTATCACTGTGTGTGTTTGTCCCTATTTGTAAACATTGCTAGGCATCTCATTTTTGCCTTAGCTTTGTGTATCTGCTGGCAGTTCCTCTGTAACATTTCTAATGTTTCTGAGAAGTTTTCACAGTTGAACAACAACTAATTTTTGAGGAAACTTCAGCTTTTTGAAGCTGGCTGTTTTGCATTTCCAATATTTCCGCTAAAGTATTACTTTTCTGCTAAATTATTACTTTTCTGCTAAATTATACTATTTCAGCTCCTATGTTGCATTTCTACTACGTGTTACTATTATACTACTGTATATTAAGTTATACTCTTACACCATTTCTTCCTGGTTTTTAGGTTTGCGCTACATATTAACATTTCTGCTGTATTACAACACTTCTGCAATGTTGTACTACTTCTTCAAGTTACTATGTTTCTGCTGAGTTACAATATTTCTGTAACTAAAATAAATTTTAGCAGGCCTCAACCCACCATGCATGTTAACCAGGTAAAATAAATATTTATGTAGATATTTTGCAAATATTTATTATTCATTTTTAGGAGCATAGTGCTTTTTCCAAATTCAGGTGAAGGCCCTTTATGCGCTGAAAGCCCAAAGGTGATATAAGGATCAGTTTTTGTTTGATACATGGACAATTCAAGTTCAGCTTTTCAATTCATTTAAGAGACCTTCAACTGGATGTTTTACTTTTTGTTATTTTTAAGAGTTCAAAATGTGTCCATTACATAAATAAAATTTCATTTACTTTGTAGCATTTCATGGATTTCATAAGCAACACAGTATAGTTGTTTATACAGAGCATAAAGGTAAAAACAATGTGTGAAGTGTTATCTTCATTTCAGATGTCAAAAAGTATTTGTGGCTCCCAGTGTTTTCTTTTTTTTCGTGCAAATCGGGTCCAAATGGCTCTTTGGGTCTTAAATGTTGCTGACCCCTGGTTTAGATGGTTGTCTTTAAAACCTTCACTGAAGAGTCTTGTTGGAGAAAGCCACACCTTTACCTCACTGCAGCAGGGGTGAACAAGTGGGTGCAAGTCTATTTAGGTTAGAATCCATATGATTATAACCAATATGTATTAGAATAAAATAAATAAATGTGCAATGAACATGTCAGGAGTCACTGTTGAAAACCCTCATGGCAGTGGGGTTAAAGTACCTCCTGAACCTCTGATTCCTGCAGTGCAGCGAGGCGAGCCTCTGCAGCTCCTACTGTCCTGTGAGGATGCTTAGGTGAACATCAACACCAGCCCCTTGGTTTTGTTGTTCAGGAGAAGACTGTTCTTATTACTCCAGCCAGTTAAATAAATATATCATAATACAGTACATTTTAACATAATGACCTTATATTTATTCATGACTTTTAACCATAATTTCAAATTAAAATAATCATGTTTGAAATATTTATTCAACTTATAGAATTAAATCTCTGCTAGTTGTTTTCTGTTCCAAAAATATCTAGTTTAATACTATTTAAATTTACATATATTTTTGTAAATTACACAAAATTGGCATGGCGGAGTTTCCCACTACCCGTGAATGCCTCTTATTTTATGTCTCTGGCTGACTCCTGAATCTCCTCCCACTCTCTGCTTGATCCCTGCCGGTGGCGCTGCTTCTCTGTCTCTCTTTTCTGAAATAAAATGTCTATAAGCTGTTTGAGTGATTTACCGAGTTGTTGTTAGTGACTTATAAAGCCAGTCAGTATAAGTCATATTAAAAATAACACAATGGCTGCTTTGTTAGTGAAACGTTGTAATTTTAGTATTTAAAAGGAGTGTTTGGTAAGCTAGCCCTAACAACCAAGTGCTAACGCCTAGCCTAGCTCCTATAGGCCCAGTGCAAAATGTATTTGGTTCATTTGATTGTTTAATACAGTTATTGTGTTGTATTTGGTTCATTCGGTGTGTTAGTGTTTCTGAGTCTCTTAGGGAAGCTGAAGTTAGTTCTCCTCTTCACAAATCAGTCAGTTAAAACGGCCTCATTCTATAGGTTGTAAGGTAATAAGCCGCCATCTTAGAACCACTGATAAGCTGCTGAAGCAGCAGGGTCGGTAACTTCAAAGGAGCCATTTTACCGCCTCTGACAGAAGGCCGGGAGAAAAAGTCACGTCACGTGCCTGTGCCGGTGTGTCTGTGTTGTGGGTTAATTAACAGAAGGGAGAGAGAGTGAGGATAAAACACATAATATAAGAATAATAACATTTCTTAACAAGAAGAAGTTTTTTTTTTAATTAATCAATTTTAGTTTTTAGTTAAATTTTAAGAACTGTTTAACAAACACTAGTTTGTGCAGACTGGTTTGTTTTTAAGTAAAACCTACACCTGCAGCTCTGTTTAATTTTTCACAAAGTGAGAAGTTAATAAAATATAAAAAGGCCACCTTCAAATAAATAAAATGCTGCAGTGCGCCATTAATATTATTAATATGATATGTACATATTTAAAACAACAGCATATTAAATGATACTAAATGATACTGTGTGCAGGTGATAATATTTTTAGGAAGCAGAATTTGAATGCAGACCAACTGAAATGTTGAAGCCTACAAATATATCATCAAGCTTTCATTTATGATTGTTCATGCTTTTAAATTAAACTTTATCAATTTGATAAAGTGTGCAGTGCTAGGTGTAGCAAATCATTGCTTATTAAATCTGTGTTATCTAATAGCACCAAACTAATAGAGCTATCACATAACTGAGAAACTTGTGTGGCTTATTACAAATGGATGAAACCACATTTTACCTTAATGAAGACAGTAATCTTTAATAAGGTGTAGAAAAAAAAGGTGAGTTGTTTGTTGCTGTGGTAAACAAAGAAGTGTACTGAATCTTTTGGACTACACAGATTGATGTAGTATTGATTGTGATGCTGATCTGAGTTGTCTCATTCTGTATTTTTGTGCTTTGTCTTTTGTTACACAGAGTGAACGAGATCTTTGGTTTTGCCTTTGCTGGTAAGTAAACAGTGATTGTAACTGAAGCAGTATGAACCTGGCATTGCGTAGCACATTTGACGACTTACATACAATAGTTTGACCTTTTGTGATATGTTTCCATTTACTGATTGGCAAACACACAGGATTTGTGACCTGTAGCAGCAAAGCCCCACACAGGACCCTCTGACTCTCCTGAAAATGTCCCTGAAGTTTAATAGCCCATTTATGTATGATTTAAATTTCTTATGGCTTATCAAATCTAAACATAACTAAATGTCAGATGTCTTTATACAGTTGTTCATTTTCTCCTTATGTTTGTGGATTTAAGTAGCAGACAAAACAATTAAAGTGTTTTAGGGGAGTCAGTATAAGTGGTTGCTCAAACACTTAAGAGCTGCACAGGTATTGATTTATATTGTCTCTCAAATTCTGATGTATTACATTAAAGTCACAACATTGTAGAAGTATTTTGCCTGACTCGGTATAAGTAATAGCTTTAACAGTAATAAAAGCGAAGAGAACCAGAGGTGTGAGTGGACATTGTTAGGTAAATTACAGCCAGTGTGTCTAATTAGTTTATTACTTATTTAGTGAATATAATGTGTTTTAAAATTAGATAGAAAAGTTGCCAAAAGGTACACTGCAAAAATTCATAAATATTCCTAGCAACGGGTACAATGAAATGACTTTTTAGTGTAATATTTTAAGACATTTAATTTTAATTACAAAACATGGTGCACCTCTGCTATTGTAACATGTTAATATTTAAATGTATTTTAAGATTTACATATTCATGTCAGACATGATGAGGTTTTCTGTTGCTTCTGATTTATATAATTACTTTGTATCTAACATTTTTAAAAGTTTTGGTTTTCACACTTTATTAGCACTGACCTGTTGTAGAAAATGTTGGAGCCACAAGGCTTCTGTGTAGGAAATATTTGGTATATCCTGCACTTGTGCCAATTGATGGCTATTCTTTGCATTTCTGTAGTAATGAATGCTTTTATTACACATGCCATGTGAGACGCTGCAGTTCATTTATCTCCTCTTTACACTACAGTAAGCTCATAAAGCCTTAAAGTAATTGAGGATTTTACTAGTTAATTTGTGTCACAGTAAATTGGATTGTGTGTGAAGAGGCTCAACAGTCTGAATCATCAAACAGTGATCTGATGAATTGTTTCCTTTCTCTAGACTGCTGATCTGATCGTCTCAAGTCTGGTAAGTAAAGGTTTGTCTGATGTGCAGTGCTGGGAAATGTTTCTCATTATAGGAGATTCAGTTTAGTGCTGTGAGTCAGCACAGCTATTGGCAATCATCAAATAATAGAAAAGTCTATGAAAACATTTCCAGACTTACAAATCTCTCTTATCATCATACTACATTTTTAATTAGGCCCTAATATCGGCCATGCTAAGTTTATTGTAGATTTAGCGGGGTGTGTATTAAACATGCCCCATATTTGACTGAAATATGTAGAAACTGCTGTATAGGAGTCATCTGTCTCCAAATTTTCATTTTGCCAAAAGTCATACTGAGTAAATTATTTTTACTTTTATGTTAACGGCTCCCCAGACATTATGATATAGTGTTGTACCAGGTAAGTACACACAGAATCGGGAATTTGAGACCTTTGGGCATTTAGGAACATGTGATGTGTTATAAGTTTGAGTTGAGTGCATGTGAAGTGTTTAAACCAGGTGGTCTGAAACTGTCTGCTCTGACTTCATTGTGTGGGTTTAGCTTGACCATATAATGTTTACAGTAAGTTACTGTAGCACCACATCTTGGTTTACAGACTCTGTTTGTTTTATTGTGTTAATAGAATGCAAAATGTCCTTAGAAATGTTCCACCACCATATGTTAAACATTTTCATTCAGTTGAATCTAATAATGTACTGTACAACTCTTCAGTGTGTAATGATATATATGTTCTGTATTTTTCGGACTGTAAGGTGCACTAAATTCTAAGGCACATTAAGTCAAACAAAACAGATAAGTCAAACTTTATTCAACTCATTTACAATAACTCTCAAAATTGTTCAGTTGTAAGACATAAAATACAGAACAATTCACTCACTTTTCAGGATTTGTGTATTGATGAATGTGGATTGATCAGTTTGAAATCTGCTTCATAAGCATGGCTCTCAACAGGTGCCAGGCCCTTATACACACACACCATATTATGTTGAAGCACAGTACGAATTACTCTACGAGGGTGCTGACTATGGTAGCCATGCTCCGACAATACATCAAGTGGTGCTGCTTTGTAGCTTACCAAAGTCATACTAAAACATTTGACAGATGCCGTGAGTGCCGTGTACCACATAGAATTGGTTTGAAATCAGTAAACACAACCATACATAAGGTGCACTGTCTATTTTGAGAAAATTAAAGGCTTTTAAATGTGCCTTATAGTCTGAAAAATACAGTAAAGCCAGGTTTATTGGAAGTGTGTCTAATTCCACTTTCTTTCTGTCTTACAGGTGACCTGCTGCAGAAAACCCTCTCCCTCTATCATTAACAAGCAATTCAGTCTGTCCTATCACTCTCCCTCCCCTGCTCCATCTTTTTGACAAGCCATTCTATCTTCTATCATTTCTCCGCCATGAGCTCTATCTAAGTTGACAAGCTTGAACCTGAGTTGAAACGCAATCCTGTGACTTGAAATCAAGTTTTACCAGAATCTAAGTTTTGGAATTGAAGTTACCAGAACTTCGTCAATCTGTTTTCAGAATTCTGAGAGATCTCCGCTCTCACTGCTCCATCTTTCCTGTCGTTAAACTCTCTCACATCCAGTCATTTTGCTGGAAATTACAAGTAAAAGTTGAATATACAGTAATAGAATTACAGTACAGTAGAACTCACTGTAGAAACTACTTACAGAGCCCTACATTTGTCATTTTAATTTTTACATTACACTTTGGAATTAACACTGATAGTTTGGCTTCACGGTGCTATTACTTTGATAAATTATATAAAATACACACCTTTTTCAAGGTTTATTTGTAATAAGATAATCTGGTTATTTTGTAATACATACATTCAGACTTATATTCACATAAATAATAAATTGGATCCAAATATATTTTTCAAGTCTGTTTCATTGGCTATAACATTTGACTACAAGTTTATACTATTATTATTTAAGGGCAAACCCTTTTTTGTCACTCAGTGTAAGTATTCAGTTACAGTTGTCATCTAGAGGCTGCCCTGAGAACCCAGACTTCCTGTTTCCTGACTGCTGCAGAACGTCCAGCTGAAGAATCCCCATAGCCTGTCATCTGATCACCACACCATCACAGCTCCTTATATTTGCTTTAAATTTTAAATATCTGAAAGATTTACACAAAGTCTACTTAAAAGCTAAGAGTTTAATTATAGCCTGTTGATTGTTGAGATTTATTCTGCATATTACTTTACAGAAGTATAGACCAATTTGTTATCCAGTCTGGTTAAAAAAAATAGAAGTAATAATATACAGTTTTTGAAAAAGGTACAATAAAACAGACCAAAGTGTTTTCAAAGAACTTTAAATAAGTTAAACTAAATATTGAGTTTGTATTTAAGTGAGCCTTTTACATCAATTCTGATAAAGCTCTGATTTAAGAGAAAGTTGAGGAATCAGTTTTTCAGTGTTTACAGGTTGAGTTTTGTTTACATTTGTGTATAAATACATATAAGGTCCAGTTTGTACTTGCACAAAATGCCAAGAAAAAGTCAAAGGTCACAGTCCCAGAAGCTTAGATGGCAAAAGCAGAAAGAACAGGTAAATGTTTCTCAGAGCGGTGAGGAGGTAAAGGTGTCTGTTACAAGTATTCCCAGTCCAGAAGTGCAGAGCAGCGTTCAGACAGCCGCAGTGTCTTATGCAGATGTGGTAAAGAGAGGTGTTCCCTCAGCATGTGTGCCAGATGCTAAAGTACAGCAGGTAATCCAGACTGAACCCCAGGTAACTGTGCAAACGCAGCATGATGGAGAAGCTCCAGGACCGTCTCATGTACAGGTTACAAACAGTGAAAGTCGTCCACGGTGAGTAGCATCTGTGCGTCCCGAAGCCAGGCCGCTGCTAAGTATGGAAAGTACAGGAATCAGCAATGCATGGCGAACAGTTTGGTTTTCCTGTCATTCTTACACGAGGATGAATTCATTACCAGAGCAGATCTTAACCGTGTGTTGGACAGAGGCCATGCCGTGTATTCAGATGCCAGAAAGAGGTTTGTGAACAGCGTGTTTCTCGCCTGTGATGAGCTTCCCACAGTGGTCACCAGCCGCGAACACGAGTATCAAGTGGACATGTCTCAGTTTGCTCATTATGGCACATTTGATGGTACAAATCATCTTCCGAGCCTTGAACAGGGACTACAGTGTTTGGCTTCAGCGGTTCGCTATGCTTTGCTAGTCATGGGAGGAACCGTCATTGCAGTTTGCAGGCTGACTTCAGGTGAATACGCATATTTTGACCCTCACCCACGTAAGTCTACAGGAATGCCATTGTCGCTAGCTGTAAGTGGTGGAACTGCAGTTATGTTAAAATTCACACGTCTTAACGACATGATTGACAGGATCAAACGCTTGTACCGAATGTTTAGCATCGCGCCATCCTGCACTTATGAGCTACAGCCTGTCGAGTTTCACAGTGAAAACCCTGCTGACCAAAGAGATGCTGATGAAAACAGACAAACAGCTACAACTGTTCCAGCACCAGTTTTAAATGAACCTGAATTTGAAACCCCAAAATCCACTGAGCAGACACAGAAAACTGTGACCGACACTTTAGCCACTGAAGTGATGTCATCCAGAGTGGATTATTCAAATGAGCCAGCTGCTGAGCTGAACAATCGTCCTTATGATTATTTAGAAATAGAAACCCCTGCATCTTCTGTAAGAGACACTCAGGTAACAAAAGAATCTGTTCCTCAGAATGATTTAAACACTGCCTCCTGTTTGACTGAGACAACAGAGGAACTCTCACATAAACTGTTGAAGCTTAATAAACAGCAAAGGAGAAAGATTAGGAGACGATTATTGGTCCAAGAAAATCTTCCACAGAGAAAGGAAAATCAGAAAAAGAAAGAAAGACAGGCGTACACTTTTGATGAAAGCTTTAAGGCAAAGAAAAAAAGATTCTAGTAGAAAGTCTCATGATTCTGATCACAGTAAGAAAAAGAGTGTGTACAAAAATAATCTGTATAAACTCAATGCTACATATAGAGAGAAACAGAGAACATTTTAGAAAAATCTATAGAGATAGTGCTAAAATTAGAGAGAAAAAAAGAGAACGTGTCATAAGGATGTATAAAGAAGATTCGTTATTCGAGAAAAGCAGAAGGAGCGTATAACAAGAACATATAGAGAATCTCCCATTTTCCGAGAAAAGCAGAAGGAGCGTATGAGAAAAACATATAAAGAATCTTATAGACAATCTCCTATGTTCAAAGAACAGCAGAAGGAACGTATAAGAAGAATATACAGAACTTGTGCTGGATTCAGAGAGAAACATAAAGCTTACATGAGGTCATATGTATATAATCTATATAAAGAAAGTGAAGAATTTAAACAGAAAAAACGATCTTACATGATTAAGCGTTATGGAGAAGAGAGACAATTTCAGCAGAAACACAAGGACAATATGAGAGAACGAATGAGAGTAAAATATTGGAGCGGTTTTTCTTTTAGACAGATGCATAATATCAGATGTGCAATGAACATAAAAAGAAAATATCGTCAGATGCATCGACCAGCTGAAAGTTTACAGTGTCAGTCAGATAACACTTTAATGAATGAGGCCATATCTCGTTTCAGATCAAACATTAAATCAGCACCGTCTTATGTTTGTACTGTTTGTCTAAAAGCTTCTTTTCCTAATCAGGTGAAAATCTGCAAAAGAAACAATTACTCAAAACACGAAACCTGTAGCTCAGCAGTGTCTAACTGGTAAATTTGTTCATGTGTGTGATGAAGCATGTAATGATCACTGCAGCTTTCCTGTTGAGAGAAAAAGCGAGTATATCTGTCACCACGTGTCACAGTTCCTCAAAAGTGGGCGCATGCCAAGGCTTGCTGCTGTTAACGGTTTAGAATTGCAGGATATTCCAGCTGAACTCTGTGATCTCAACATTCTGGAGAGACATCTGATTGCCAAATGCATACCATTTGCAAAGATTATTCCACTTCAAAGGGCAGACAAAGACTCATACGTGGTAATGTGGTGTGTGTACCATCTGAAGTCCAACAAACAGTTGACTGTTTACCGAGGCTCAAAGCCAATCACAGATAATGAGGATCAAGCTGAAAAGGCGACTGTGCTACAAAGGCCATCAGCTGTTCCAGACTGTCACCTGGTCTAAACTCATTCAAGCCCTCGTAAACTGAAACAAATTCATCCGCAGTACACAGATATTGTTATCAGAGATGATGCATTGCTTTGTGATCCAACGTTACCTGATGATGACAGCAGTGATGAAGCCAGCATGGGAAGTGATGATTATGATGAAGCAGATTTAATGGAAATTGACAACTATGAAAAGATGCCCTTTTGTGCGAAAGTGAGTCTGAAAGTGAACAAGCTATTAATATGCAATCCTGTGATGAACAACCACAGGAACAAAATCCAGATGAACCAGAAAGTGATTTGAACAATGGAGGTTTTGCTCTAGAAAGTTGTCTGCAGCCTGTAGACATTTCAGAAGAGATTCTCTGTTTCACTGATAACACATATTGTGTGGCTCCTGCAGAAAGAAACAATCCTGTTAGCTTCTTCAGAACTCCTCATTTGGAAGCCATGGCATTTCCTGTGCAGTTTCCTACTGGTCAGAATACACTGGATGAAAAGAGATGTCTTAAACTCACACCAAGTGCTTACTTCAAGTCAAGGCTTTTCAACATTGATGCAAGATTTGCTAAAGACACAAATTACCTGTTTTTCTCACAGTTTGTCACTGAAATACACTTGGCTAATTCCAGCATGACAATACAGTTAAGGAAAGGTAAAACTATGACCAAAGATGGACGCAAAATCACATCAGGAATGTTACAAAGTAAGACAGAAGTAGAGAAGCTGGTAAGAAATAAAGATGCAATCAGATTTATGCAGCCACTCAGAGGAACTCCAGCTTACTGGCAGAAAACTACCAGAGATCTATTCAGTATGGTTCGTCAAATAGGAACACCTCAGTTCTTTGTCACTTTCTCTGCTGCTGAGATGAGATGGCCTGAAGTGATTCAAGCTATAAAGAGACAACAAGGTGAAGAGGTTGATTTTGAAGCCCTGGACTGGTCAGAAAAGTGTGAAATTCTAAGATCAAATCCAGTAACCACCATGCGAATGTTTGATAAACGTGTTGAGGCTTTGTTCAGAGATTTGCTTTTTTCTCCTGCACAGCCCCTTGGTGAAATCATTGATTACTTTTACAGAGTTGAGTTCCAGCACAGAGGTAGTCCGCATATACACATGTTGCTGTGGATTCGAGAAAAGGTAGAAGTAGATGTGGATGATGACCAAACTGTCTGTGACTTTGTGGACAGATACATCTCAGCTCAACTTCCTGATCCAGAAAAACAACCTGAACTGCACAAAAAAGTCGCTGAACTACAAAAGCACAGCAAAAACCACACAAAGACATGCTTTAAGAGTGTAAACTCTGGTTGTAGATTTGGGTTTCCAAAACCGCCATCCACAAGAACAATGATTGTGAGACAGGATGAGGATTCAGACACTGAAGCTGCAAAAGCCAAACTCAGACCTTTGTTGAACCTGCTGAAGGAACCTGAAGCTGCTTCTCTCACCATAGAGCAGATTCTGTCACGATGCAACTTGACAATGAATGAGTATGAGCAATGCCTCCAAGACATAAACAAGAAAACAGCACTGATTCTGAAACGTGACCCAAAGGACTGTTGGATCAACAATTACAACCCACACCTGCTTGAAGCCTGGAACTCTAATTTAGATGTCTCGTTAATATTGAATGCCTATTCTTGTATAGAATACCTCTGTAAATATATAACGAAGAAAGAATCTGGCCTCTCTGAATACCTGAAGACAGTTATTGACAACTCTGATAAGAACACGGTCAATGAATGTGATGAAATGAGAGCTGTGATGCAGGCTTATTCAAAAAGAGAAAATCAGTGCACAGGGTGTGTGACTCGAGTCTGTGGCCTAAAAATGAAAAAATGTTCCCGCAGTGTTGTATTTGTACCAACAGATGATAACCCAGTAAAAATGAGTCGCCCGATGAGCTACCTGGAATCCACAACACCACGACAGTTGTAATATTTGGATGACAAGTTTGAGTGATAAATACAAATGCAGACCTGAGACACCAGAATATGAGGAAATGTCACTGGCTGATTTTGCTGCCTTGTGCCGGTTGGTGAGTGGTCCAAATGAAGGAAAAGATGTGCTTCCTCTTCTAAACCAGCTTGGATTTGTACAAAGGCGAAAGAATGATAAACCAGCTATAATCAGGTATTACCACTGTTCACAGGAAAAAGATCCTGAGCAATATTATGGACGACTGTTGAGACTTTACCTTCCACACAGATCAGAGCAGGAACTGAAACCACAAGGGTTCCAAACCTATCAGTCCTTCTACAACTCAGGTTTTGTACGACTTCCATGTTCAGACCACAGTGAGTCCGTGAAAAGGGTTGTGAAGAGAAATAAAGACAAGTATGAGAAGAACTCTGAGGATATTGAGAGTGCACTGGAAGAGTTTGAACAAAATAGGGATGTTGTGATTGATGAATGGTGTAATCTGGCTCCTGAATCTGAAGTTGTGAGGTTGCAATGTGATGAGAATCTTCCTGAGAGACATTCTGATGATGAGAACGAACAGGAGAATGTTCCCGACTACAATCGTCAGTCTGATGCTGTAACAGAGATCAGAGCCGTCAGAGAACAACCTGCAGTCGATCCAGCTGTGGTGCGTGTAATGTATCAGAATCTGAACCAGAAGCAGGCCTGCGTGTTCTATGCTATAAGAGACTGGTGTATTCAGCGCGTTTGTGGTTTGAACCCAGATCCATTTTCTTCTATATCAACGGTGGTGCAGGAACTGGAAAGTCACATCTGATTAAATGTATTCACTCTGAAGCATCAAAGATCCTGAACAGACTGCCTGCTAATGCAGAAGAAGCTGACATATCAAATCCAACTGTTTTACTGACGTCATTTACTGGAACAGCAGCTTTTTCTATCAATGGCTCTACGTTACATTCCCTACTGAAACTACCCAGAAGTCTGAAACCACCCATTCAAGGACTTGGTAACCAGCTGGATGAAGTCAGATGTGAGCTTATAAATGCTGAAATTATTGTTATTGATGAGATTTCAATGGTTTCAAAACCCTTTTTGCCTATGTGGATGCAAGACTGAAACAAATCAAAGGCACTCAGAGACCTTTTGGTGGAATGTCAGTTTTAGCTGTTGGAGATTTTTACCAGCTGCCACCAGTGCGACAGTCTAAACCTCTCTGTGTTTATGATCCAGAACAGATTGACCTATGGCAGGAACATTTTCAGATGATCACTCTAACGGAGATCATGCGTCAGAAAGATGATGTTGCCTTTGCAGAGATGTTGAACAGGATTAGAGTGAAAGAAAAGACAGATGAGCTTTCTCAGTGCGACAGAGATTTGTTGTCACAGGCCGTGACTGCACCAGAAGAATGTCCAATCGAGGTCTTACACATTTATGCCACCAACAAGAATGTTGAATCCCACAACACAGATACGCTCAAGAAGCTTCATTCAAACATTATAATCATCAGTGCAGACGATTTCCAGAAGGATAAATGTACAGGCAGAATGGCACAAAGAGACAAACCATTTACAGGTGGGAGAAATGATTTACCTGACACCCTGAATGTTGCTGAAGGAGCTCGAGTTATGCTGACCAGAAACTTGGACACACTAAACGGTTTGGTCAATGGTGCTTTTGGTATACTGATAAAGGTGGTGAGATCTGAAAATGATGGACACATAATTAAACTGGGGCTCAGAATGGACAACCGGCAGCCTATGAGACACAACCGCAGTTCTAATGCAGCATCTGATGATCTGGTTTACATTGAGAGAGCAGAGGAGAGTCTGAAGTTTAAAGGAGCGATGCGCAGACAGTTTCCTGTAAAGCTCGCATTTGCCTGCACAATTCACAAAACCCAGGGTCTTACAACACAGACAGCTGTAGTTTCAATGAAGAACATTTTTGAACCAGGTATGGCTTATGTTGCTCTCAGCAGGGTGACGTCTCTCAGTGGACTCTATTTGCAGGACTTGGATGAGAACAAGATTTATGCCAATTCCGAGGTAACTGCAGCGCTCAAACCATGAGACAAGCCAGTGTTGAGGAAATGATGCCTCTTCTTAAGGTCAGAGAAACAGCCAACAGACCTGACACTCTTACACTGATCCATCACAATACGGAGGGTTTACCATCTCACATCAGTGACATCAAGAGTCATCATGAAATGTGTTTAGCAGATGTTTTGTGTCTCACTGAGTCTCACCTCAAGGCTCCTTTGTTGCAGACAGTCTTCATTTGGACGGCTACACCATGTTCAAACGCAACAGACATGTGTCCTACACAAACTTTCCTCACATGGCCAGCAGAAGTGGTGGTGGAGTTGTTGTGTATTTAAGGAATCATTTTCAGGTTCAGGTAAAACAGTATCTGCATAATGTCACTGATCTTGAGTTCTTAGTGTTAAAGGTTCAGGCTCCATTCCCTGCGCTCATTGCGGTTGTGTACAGACCTCCAGACTACAGTTTGACACCGTTCATGCAAAACCTGGTAAGTCTTTTAGATTCACTTGAAATAATGGACTGTCACCCAATAATTGTGTGTGGAGATTTTAATGAGAACCAGTTACAGAGTGGAAGGAAACAGATTCTGGAGCAGTTTCAGTCGAGAGGGTATTCACAGCTGATCACTTCTGCCACTACAGACAAGAACACCCTGCTTGACCTCATTTTTATTTCTCAGCCACAGAAAAGTCTCCATTCAGGTGTCCTGAGGACATATTACAGTTACCACAACCCTGTGTTTTGTGTCCTGTCCTCCAGCCAATCATGAAGTCGTCTGGTGAGTTTTGAAACAATTACAGATCATGTTTGTTACAGAGTTTACTGATTGTAGAGCATGAAAAAGATTTTCATTGAAAAATCATATTTCTTTATATTGTCTTCCCTACTCTGTCTGTAAGAAGACCCTTTCTTAGCAATGTTATTAATCATTTCACCAAATCATGGCTGAACTTCATGCAGAGCCGGAGATCTGCTTTCTGTTATCATGCACCTCAGATCTGAAATATGCTGCAAAAAGTATTAAACGGACATAATTTATTTTTATTCTCATGTTTTAAATGACTAAATCTACTAATGCATTTTTTCATGGATGTTAATTGTCATCTCCTTTTTGATACTTTTTTACTCTGATGTATGTATCTCAACAAGCGAGCTTCCCCTCAAAGGGCTTTCAAATATGAAATAGTAAATAAATAAATCCCAGATAAATGCAAGTATTTATTATGGGTACATGAATAAATACAGACAATTATATTTTCTTGATTATAGTAAATTTTGTAGAATCAAATGTTTTTGGGATGAATGAGGTTTTGCTTATCATGTTTTACAGGTAAAAATGTTAAAAGTTTTAAACTATCTTTAGGCTACCAGAGATGTCTATAATGATACATTATGTAGAGAAAACATTTTTACAGCTTACAGAATATGTATTAAATCTGATTTAGAAGTACATGGAAAGTTTCTGCATCCATTTTCTGACTTGGCCTTTATCCGGGTGGGTTTGGGTTTGGGTGGATAAAGGCCAAGTCAGAATCTCTGAGCAGCTGGAAAAAGCTGCTAATAAACAAAGACATCAGAAAGTGGGGCTTTAGGTGTAGCCCCGCTTTCTGACGCACTAATTAGATTTAGCAACTGACACCCCATACCAGCATTACATAGACACTTGGGGGCTGAGATGGGTGGGTGGGGAGGGTGGGTGGTGTTAAAAGCACTTTATGTTTTGTAGATGTATTTTTTTTTTTTAGACAGGGCACACGCAGTTCTGTCTCCTTTGTGGGAAAAACCTTGAACTTCACCATCCTCAGCTGAAACAACAACATCTTAACACCATCTTCATGAACTGCTGAGCGAACCTGATCCATCAGTGCTGGACTGCACAGATAACTACATGCTACACAGAGACTGCTGTGTTATGAACTGCCATACCAGTGTGTCTTCAATGGAGAAGATGACACACCCATCACCTGACCTCCTGCCTGATCTGGAGACCATCATCATGCTGCCACACTACACACCTCTGAGACCATCAATGATGACTGATACTGAGGATCCTCAGAGAAGAGAGAGGTATGATTCTTTACCTTTGTTAAAAAATTTCAGTGTTTTTAATTCAATTAATTAATTTAAATCCTGTTCATTGAATAAAAACACACACTCAAATGATTATACTTGTTGACACTTTTTGAGTTTTAATTCACATTATGGATTACAAATCTATGCTTTTTCTCTCTGTCTCTCTGTGCAGGTATTGCTGTCTTCTGAGTTCTTCAGTGTCCCAACTGAGACATTCAAACCTCATTGCAGAGCTCAAGTCTTTCCTCACCATCATGTGAATGTGAGATTGCTCTGGATTCTGGTTATGTGGACTGCAGCACCTATAAGGTATTTCAATACTGTTCATTGTATAACTTATTTGTAGTTTTAGGCCTTAACACAAATAAAATGTTCCTTTTTCTGTATTTTTTAGAACAAGCTCGTCCAGTGTGCCTGCATTCCAGCTTCTTAGACTCTCACGCAAGTGGACAGAGTATCAGTGCTTGGCCACTCTTACAGACACCGACTTCTGTCAACTCACTGCTACTGAGCAGGCACCTCACTCCAGGAAAACAGAGGGCTGCAAGCCTGTCATCGTTTCAGTGTGGCTTTGTATTCTTGGGGTAGCATCAGATTTTTCCCACAAATATTCAAAGGTAACACTTATTTTAAGCTTAGTTATTAAATCAAAAGTCTTCCCTTGTGTTAATTACATTTTATTTGTTTTGTTTTCTTTTAGATTTATATGCAGTTATTGGATGTGGTGGAGCTTTCTTAACTGTGTGGAAAACATCTGTTTGTGATGATATTTACAATGAGGCTTTAAGGTGACAGTTTCCATGTAATTTCAATCCTTTTACTAAGCAAAAACATGTTTGCAATTAACATATTTTTTTCAGTTTTGTCTTTTGGATTTATGGTTAACATTCCTCTGTGACAGCAAATACTAAACTGGTCCAAGTAACTAGCATATCATTGGTCAAAGGCAAAAGGACCACATGTCACACTAGCAATGTAGTTTTGACTGTGTTTGTGTCACCAGATTTAACAAACAATATCAGACATATGAAACTGAACTCTGGATTAATGTGCAGATATATTGTTTTTGTGGGGTTTTTTTATTGTTGAATAATTATTTTGTTGGACAAGCCCAATCTATTTACCCAAACCATATAACTTGTTTGGGTAAATAGTGGATAAATATATCTAAGTCTATAAGTATAGCACGCTGAATTCATACAAACACACAGCTCTAAATCTTGAATTGTAGGATGTACAAAAGTGATCATGTGATTATTATGGATATTTAAATAACTATATCTATTGAACCATTACACGTATTCTTTATAGAAATTGCACAATCTCAAAATGTAAAAAAGAAAGTGTTTAAGAGAATAAATAATGTGTGTTTGTATGAATCCTGCCTTAGTATGGGGTGTCAGTAACTACATTAGTATAGAGTAGGTCTAACAGTGGTTTTCCACATCTGCTCTAATATATATAGATAATGGGTCAGACATATAAAGTGATTTTGAAAAGTTCATAAAGGTCACATCCATTTATATGTGTTCCTCTTTATCATTTTATATCAGGTCACACAGCTGACTTGAGTTTTGATCAGAGTAGAACCATAACATTCATGCTAATGGTTCTACTGTTTACAGTTACTTTATGATGGATTTCATCCTGGTCACAGCACTATGTGAAAAGCTGTTAGAGGTAAAGTTAACCCAATTAATACCTGATCATAAGTCACTCTTTAGCATAAAGCAGTGATTATTTTTCACTGTAATTTATTCCACAATAATGTTCTTTATTTGATCCCTGTTTCTTTAAATATGCACATCGATTGTTCAGCTGTGTGACTCTCCACACCTGAAATATATCACAATGTGGACTTCATTTTGACAGTATTTTGTAGATTGGTACCATATTTATCATCAAATCAGGAAACTGTAAACTAATTGAAAAAATGAAGCTTATGAAAATTTTAATGTGGCATTGGAACATGTTGTTTATCCTTGCCAAATGGTATTTACAAAAACTCCAGCAAATCAGAGGATATATTTTTGTCTCTCAGTTGCTGTTTATATATATTTGGGGCGACCGTGGCTCAGGGGTTGGGAAGGGCACCTGTAACCACAAGGTCGCTGGTTCGATCCCTGCCTCTCTGTCCTGGTCGTTGTGTCCTTGGGCAAGACACTTTACCCTACCGCCTACTGGTGTTGGCCAGAAGGGCCGATGGCGCGATATGGCAGCCTCGCTTCTGTCAGTCTGCCCCAGGGCAGCTGTGGCTACAACCGTAGCTTGCCTCCACCAGTGTGTGAATGTGGGCGTGAATGAATAATGGCATTGTAAAGCGCTTTGGGTGCCTTGAAAAGCGCTATATAAATCAATGCATTATTATATATGTATATATTTTTGCAGTTAATAGCCTATCATGTGTCTGTGCATCTTAAGGCCATAAACATAAACATGGCAAACAAGAATATGTTCACAATTCAACAGATGCTTCAATTGTTTGTATAGATGTTAGATTCATTTGATTTGCATTTTCTATTAATATTTTTCTGTTTGTCCCAAATGGGATTTTTATTTCTGTATGCCATTATTGTAATCATTGGAAATAACTGAGTAAATATTTTGTATCATATGTTTCTAAAAATATTTGTATATATATTTTCTACTTTTCTACTACTGCTTTTCTACTTTCTAAACTTTCTGCCACTCTTTGGCATTTCAATAACATTATTTTTGGGTGGTTTTATCTCTGACCACAGCATCTTGTGCATTTATTACCTAAATGTTGTTTGTGTGGGTTTTGTTTTTGTTTTTTTTTTTTTTTTTGCCATTTTAGATTTAACCAGCTGTGTAAACTCTGCAATTATACCTTGGTTTTGTTCCATATCACTTTATCTGCTGGCTGGTTTTCTTCCTTTTCTAATGTTTCTGGTAATTTTCACAGTTAAACAAGTAACTTTGAGGTTATTTCAGCCTTTTCAGCTGTTATCTGTTGACAGTTTTGCCTAATTATTACATTTCTGCAAAATTATAGCAGTTCTGATAAGTTGTAATATTTCTGCCAAGTTTTAATTTTCTACTAAATTATATTATTTCTGCTAGGTTACACTACTTCTTCTAAGTTATGTTATTCTAAATTATTTCATTTCTGCTAAGTTGTAGCTTCTTGTAAACTACAACATTTCTGCTGAATTGTTAAGTTTTTCTAAGTTATTGCATTTCTGCTAAGTTATTACATTTTGTTACCTTGATGTTGTTCTGTAAAGTTATTAAAATTTCAATAGCTTTTTAAACACTGACTTTGATTTCTTCAGCTTCTTCAGCTATTTTTAACTATTTTCAGCAGACAGCTTCAGCTTTACAGCATCCACACTGCATTTTCGCAGGAAATGCAAATTTTCTAGTTATTCTAGTTGCCACTTTTTGTACGTTTTTTGGCACTTAACTACTTTAACAATTTTCAGCCGATTTTCACCGTTCAAATTTTAAACTATTTCTGCTATTTCTGCTAATGATGGCTATGACTTTTTTTGGTATTTTATGCTATTATACTTTTTAAAATATTAAGCTTTTTCCTTTAATTTGTCCCATTGAAATGAATGGGAAACTTCCACAATTCTGCTAAAACTTGCTTGTTTTTGAAACTTAACTACATTCTCATACTTTCGCCTAGAACAACCATTCAAACTTTAAAATGTTCACAAATTATTGGGCTATTCATTAATGATTCAGCTTTTTCATATCTGTTACCGTTTTCATCTTATCCCTCTTTAAGTTTTGAGTTTCATTTTTGTGATTTTCAGAAAATACATGCGTTGTTATGGTTGCTATGCACTTGGCTTCCAGTGTGCCACTGTAGGTTTCGCAGTCTTCTCTTCATGTCCGAACAACTTCTTGCTACTTGCTCAATTTTCACTCAACTTCCACAAATTATACATCAAAACGTAGGTATTTTTGCTGGCTTTCAGAAAATGTCACCATCATTGTTGTGAGATTTATAGAATTTTGGCAAATCTCCTCAGACCAACACAAAAGTCGGAAAACTCTCCATAGAAAGTCAATGGAGAGTTTGTTCAAAATCATCGCTTGATTTCTGTAATGACAGGCATATTCGAATCGTCATATCTCCTTAACGAAGTGAAGTTAAAACATGAGGCTTGTCCCAGTATATCTTCAGACACTCCTGACGCTCACAATTCAAAATTTTTTCTCACCTATTACCGTTCTGAAATGAGTTAGACTTGTTTGAGGGTAGGAAATTAGTCCTTCGCTCAGATTTCTTCAGATTTCAAACTCTGGAAATGAACCACTTTTTCTCTCGTCATATCTTATTTTTGGATTTCCACAGAGACCTGAAAATTTCCATGACTGTTCACCAAAGCCTGCTGTCTCTTACGGTGAAAGAATGATATCGATACTCCAAATAGATTTAGAGTTAGAAAGCGTTGTTTGAGGGCAAGTCAAGGCAGTTTTCGCTTGCCTCTACTCAGTTATGGTGCATTAGAAGTCAAATATCGTCAATAATTCATATTTTAATGATAAATTGTCAACATTTTAAGATTCCCCCATCTCTTCTGAACAAAACGGTGTAAGAATGACTGTTCTAGCCCCTACGGTTAGGAAATTATGGCCATTTGTTTGAGAGGAATCCTCACTATGAGAAATAGACTGCAAAAATCCTGCCTCTCTGTGTTCTGAGTGTGTGTAAAACGGCTGCACCTGTTTTGGCGGGAAAAAAGTACACAGCCTCTCTGATTGGTGGATTCAAATTTAGCAGCTCCCAGGCTGCTTGAATGACCTAGCAAGTTGCTCCTCTCTCCCGTGTGTGTGTGTGTGTGTGTGTGTGTGTGTGTGTGTGTGTGTGAGACAGAGAGAGAGAAAGAGAGGGCGAGATAGAGTTTTTATGGGAGCATCTTATTGTATGATTTAAATTCAATATATTTAGACTGGTTGACTGAATTTGATCCTGTGTGTGTCTCTCTGTGCATGTGTGTTTCCATATGTTTCCATATTTGTGATTGTGTGACTGTTACACTACACTTTTGCTGAGTTTTTTTTCATTTAACAAGTACATTTGAAGGACCCTTAGCATGTTCAGCATTTTTCAGCTGTCCATTTTGCTTTTCCAGTTTTTCTGTTTAAGTTATTACTATTGTGCTGAATCATACTATTTCTGCTATTTTATAAGATTTGTGCTAAATATAGTATTTCTACCCAGTATAGTATTTCTGATTAATTATAGTTTTTCTACCAAATCATATTACAGTATTTTTGCTTTTTATACCATTTTTATAGCATTTTATATTGCTTAATATAGTATTTCTGCTTTTATAGGATTTGTGCTTAATACAGTATTTCTGCTAAATGTAGTATTTATGCTTAATCACACTATTACTATATATTTCTGCCAGCTTCCCAGCCAGCCAATCATATCTGAGGTCTGCCGTTTCTTCTGTCGTCATATCTCAGCGACGGATGTACAAAGAGCAATGAAAATCGCAGTCAAAGTACACCAAAGTCCGCTGATTCACCCAGTACAAGAATTATGCTTCTAGTCCACCTAGTTTTTGAGTTACACGACGTTTTGTAACTCCAAAAAGCGGCGCTCTTTACCTCTCACCGCGATCTAATTCTGACTGCTCATCACCCTGTTTCCCAAGAGCCCACTGTCTTTCCCAGTGGCGCAGCTGGTAATGACACAGGTCTGCAACCCAAAGGACGTGGGTTCAACTCCACCTTGGACAACATGTTTTTGCCCTACAAATTAATATACTATCACAGACCACTAATTCATATTCATCATTTATTACAATTCTGAAAACTTTTTACCAGCTTTTCTAATATGGACCTCAGATTCTTCTTAACACTCCATGGCACAAATACTCTTCCCTTTAGGCTCTGTGAATGTGTGTGTGTATCAATATTTCTCCCATTTTAAAGTATTACTCCTCCATAATTGGTTTCTGTTAAATCAAAGTACTTTTACTACATCTTAGTACTTCTGCTCAATCATAGTATTTCTGCTAAATCATAGTATTTTGCCAAATCATGGTTTTGTGCCAAATCATCAGAATGGTGTTTATTGGCCAAGTATATGTGCAGACAAATACAAGGAATTTGGTTCCGGTAGATGGTGGCTCTCGAGCACAGCAATGTAAATCTCACACACACACACACGCACCCACACACACACGTATCTATATATACATTACACATGCATACACATACATACACAAAGCTGTGTAAACCAACTATAAATAACTAATCTAAACGTATATACATAAAATACAGAAATGAAATGAGGTGGAATGAATACTACAGAATGTACATAAGGTGCAGTTGCAGTCTGGCAGTGGGAGCAGTGTGACAGTTCAACTGTTTACAAGGGAGATGGCGAGGGGAAAGAAACTGTTCCTGTGTCGGGTGGTCCTGGTCTGCAGGCTTCTGTACCGTCTGCCAGAGGGCAGCAGATCAAAAAGTCTGTGTCCAGGGTGTGAGGGGTCTGTGATGATTTTCCCTGCCCGTTTCCTGGTTCTTGAGAGGTACAGATCCTGGATGGAGGGCAGGGGGCGCCGATGATCCTTTCTGCTGCCCGTACAGTCCGCTGCAGTCTGCACCTGTCCTGTTTAGTGGCTGCACCATACCAGACTGTGATGGAGGAGCACAGGACAGACTCAATGACTGCAGTGTAGAACTGGATCAGCAGCTCCTGTGGAAGACTGTACTTCCCCAGTTGTCTCAGGAAGTACATCCTCTGCTGGGTCTTTTTGAGGATGGAGGTGATGTTGGTCTCCCACTTCAGGTCCTGGGAGATGGTGGTACCCAGCAACTTGAAGATCTCCACAGTCGACACAGGGCTGTCTGATATGATGAGGGGGCAGAGTTGAGGATGTCTCCTGAAGTCCACTGTCATCTCTACAGTTTTAAGAGTGTTCAGCTCCAGATTGTGCTGACTGCACCAGAGTACCAGCCGCTCAACTCATCATAACATTTGTGTTATGTTATAGTATTACTACTAAGTGGAGGAATTTCTAAAATGTTACAGTATATGTACTGATTACAGTATTTCTGTATAATAGAATTTTGGCAAATCTCCTCACACCAACACAAAGTCTGAAAACTGCATAGAAAGTCAATGGAGAGCTTGTTCAAAATCACCACTGGATTTCTCTAATGAGAGGCATTTTCAAATCGTCATATCTCAACGCAGCAAAGTTAAGACATGAGGCTTGTGCCAATATATCTTCAGACACTCCTGACGCTCACAATTCAAAATTTCTTTCTCACCTATTACCATTTGGCCATGAATTGGCTTTTGTTTGAGGGTAGGAAATTCATCCCTCGCTCAGATTTCTTCAGATTTCAAACTCTGGAAATGAGGCACTTTTTCTCTCGTCATATCTTTTGATGGATTTCCACAGAGACCTGAAAATTTCCATGACTGTTCACCAAAGCCTGCTGTCTCTTACGGTGAAAGAATGATATCGATACTCAAATAGATTTAGAGTTAGAAAGCATTGTTTGAGGGCAAGTCAAGGCAGTTTTCGCTTTGCCTCTACTCAGTTATGGTGCATTAGAAGTCAAATATCTTCAATAATTCAGATTTTAATGATAAATTGTCAACACTTTAAGATCCCCCATCTCTTCTGAACAAAACGGTGTAAGAATGACTGTTCTAGCCCCTACGGTTAGGAAATTATAGCCATTTGTTTGAGGGGAATCCTCACTATGAAAAATAGACAGCACAAATCCTGTCTCTGTTCTGCATGTGTGTAAAAAACAGGTGCACCTGTTTTGGCGGGAAAAAAGTATACAGCCTCTCTGATTGGTGGATTCAAATTCAGCAGCTCCCAGGCTATTTGGCTGCTGCTGCTGCTAGTGTGTGTGTGTGTGTGTGTGTGTGTGTGTGTGTGTGTGTGTGTGTGTGTGAGAGAGAGAGAGAGAGAGGCGAGAGAGCGTTTTATGGGAGCATCTTATTGTATCATTTAAATTCAATATATTTAGACTGGTTGACTGAATTTGATCCTGTGTCTCTCTGTGCTGTGTGTGTTTCCATATGTGTCCATATTTTTGATTGTGTGACTGTTATACTTTTTTTTTTGCTGATTTTTTTTCATTCAACAATTACATTTGAGGGAGCCTTAGAATGTTCAGCATTTTTCAGCTGTTCATTTTGCTTTTCCAATTTTTCTATTTCAGTTATTACTATTGTGCTAAGTCATAGCATTTCTGCTGCTTTTCAGTATTTGTGCTAAATACAGCATTTGTGCTAAATCATACTATTTCAGCCATTTTATAGTATTTGTGCTAAAACATAATATTTCTACTAAACGCAGTATTTCTGGGTAATCATAGTATTTCTATGTATTCCTGCCAGCTCCTCAGGGAGCCAATCCTCTGTGAGTACTGTAATTTTCAAATTGACATATCAAGTCATGCATGACTTCCCAACCAGCCAATCATATCTGAGGACTGAGACATTCAAATTTGCATATTGAGGCCTTCATGCCTTCCCAGCCAGCCCATCACATCTGAAGGCTGAGACATTCAAATTTCCATATTGGGGCTTTCATGGGTTGTAAGCCAACCACTCATCCATGTCATGTATCTCTACAAATTCATATTTTTACTTTAAACACACAACACTTGACAATCCCCCATCTCTTTTGAACAAAACAGTGTAAGAATGACCGTTCTAGACCCTACGGTTAGGAAATTATAGCCATTTGTTTGAGAGGAGTCCTCACTATGAAAAATAGACTGCACAAATCCTGTCTCTGTGCTGCGTGTGTAAAAACAGGTGCACCTGTTTTGGCGGGAAAAAGTACATAGCCTTTCTGATTGGTGGATTCAAATTAAGCAGCTCCAGGCTTTTTGACCTACCTAGAAACATACAGGAAACACTGTATGTACAGCCCCTATTTGTTCACTTGCTTCTGCTGCTGCTGCGTGTGTGTGTGTGTGTGTGTGTGTGTGTGTGTGTGTGACAGAGAGAGAGAGAGAGAGAGCCCTTTTATGGGTGTATCTTATTGTGTGCCTACTGGTGGTGGTCAGAGGGCCCGGTGGCGCCAGTGTCCAGCAGCCTCGCCTCTGTCAGTGCGCCCAGGGTGGCTGTGGCTACAACGTAGCTTGCCATCACCAGTGTGTGAATGGGTGAATGACTGGATATGTAAAAGCGCTTTGGGGTCCTTAGGGACCATAAAAGCGCTATATAAAACTACAGGCCATTTACCATGTCCATATTTGTAATTGTGCAAGTTATTACTATTATGCTAAATTATAGTATTTCTGCTACTTTTCGGTATTTGTGCTAAATACAGTATTTCTGCTAAATCTTAGTATTATTGCTTAATCATATTATTTGAGCAAAATCATAGTATTTGAGCATATTCTTTCTATTTGTGCCATAGCATAGTATATTTGCTGAATTACAGCATTTCTGCTATGTTGTAGTATTTGTCCTAAATCACAGTATTTGTGCAATGTTTAGGTATTTTTGTTTAAATAAAGTATCTATGTAATCTTGTACCATGGTTGCTAAAATCCTGTATTTCTGAAAAGTTATCTTGTTTCTGCTAAGTTACAATATTTATTCTAATTTCTGCTGCTAAGTTCTGCTATGTTATTGTATTTCTGCCAAGTATTATGTTTTCTTTATGTTATTGCAGTTCTGCTAAGTAATTACATTTTTGCTAAGTTCTTATGCTTCTGCAAAGTTATTACAATTTTTTGCAAAGGTTTTACAATTTCTGCAACTTTTCAGCTTTTTCAGCTAGTTTCAGCTGACAGCTTCAGCTTTACAGCATCCACACTGCATTTTCGCAGGAAATGCAAATTTTTCTAGTTGTGTGGATGCCCTAAAAGGGCTTCCACACTATTGAGTTCCTGTTTCTCTTTATTCTTTATTCCACTATTTACTAGTTGCTTCCGTACGTTTTTTGGCACTTAACTACTCTTTCAGTTTTCAGCCGATTTTCTCCGTTCAAACTCTAAACTGTTCTGCTCTTTCTGCTAATTCCTGCTATGACTTTTGGTGTTTATTACTGTTATACTTATTAAAATATTACACTTTTTTCCTTTAATTTGTCCTATTGAAATGAATGGGAAACTTCCACAATTCTGCTAAAACTTGCTTGTTTTTGAAACTTAACTACGTCCTCATACTTTCACCTAGAAACTCCATTCAAACTTTAAAATGTTCTCAGGTTATTGGGCTATTCCTGAGTGATTCAGCTTTTTCAGATCTTCTACCGTTTTAATTTTATACCTCTTTAAGTTTTCAGTTGCAAAATTGTGATTTTTCAGAAAATACATGTGTTGCTATGGTTGCTATGCAATTAACTCAGAGTGAGGGCTGCTCTGTTCTGAATTTTCTCTTCATGTCCGAACAACTTCTTGCTACTCGCTCAATTTCCACTCAACTCCCACACATTATACATCAAAACGTAGGTATTTTTGCTGGCTTTCCGAAAATGTCACTATCATTGTTGTGGGATTTATAGAATTTTGGCAAATCTCCTCAGACCAACACAAGGTTGGAAAAGTCTCCATACAAAGTCAATGGAGAGTTTGTTCAAAATCACCGCTGGATTTCTCTAATGAGAGGCATTTTCAAATCGTCATATCTCCTTAACAAAACAGAGTTGAGACATGAGGCTTGTGCCAATATATCTTCAGACAGTCCTGATGCTCACAATTCAAGAATTTTTTTCTCACCTATTACCGTTTGGCCATGAATTGCATATGTTTGAGAGTAGGAAATTTGTCCCTCGCTCAGATCTCTTCAGATTTCAAACTCTGGAAATGAGACACTTTTTCTCTCGTCATATCTTTTTGATGGATTGCAACAGAGTCCTGAAAATTCCCATGACTGTTCACCAAAGCCTGCTGTTTCTTACAGTGAAAGAATGATTTTGATGCTCCATATAGATTTAGAGTTACAAAACGTTGTTTGAGGCCAAGTCAAGGCAGTTTTGCTTCGCCTCTACTCAGTTACAGTGTGTTACAAGTCATATATCTTCAATAATCTATATTTTATCTCTGAATTATGAAGACCTGCAGATTTCCCATCTCTTCTGAACAAAACGATGTCAGAATGAGCTTTCTAGCCCCTATGGTTAGGAAATTATGGCCATTTGTTTGAGGGGAATCCTGAATGTGAGAAATACACTGCAGAAAACTTATACCTCTCTCTGTGTCTGTGTGTGTAAGGGCTGATTACAGCAGGTGCAGCCAATTTAACTGACCTAGATATACCAAGTCCAGACTCTTCACAGCCTCTGTTCCTTTTAGGCTCTGTGTATGTGTATGTTTGTGTGTCTGTATCAATATTTCTCCCATGTTAAACCATTACTACTCCATAATAGTATTTCTGCTAAATCAAAGTACTTCTACTACATCTTAGTACTTCTGCTCAATCATAGTATTTCTGTTAAATCAGTGTTTTTGCCAAATCATGGTATTTGTGCCAAAGCATACTATTTCCACAAAATAACAGTATTTCTGCTATGTTATATTATTACTGCTCATAGTATTTCTGCCAAATCTTGGTACTTGTTCCAAAGCACAGCATTTCTGCCAAATCACAATATAACTGCAAAATAAAGGTTTTTGAGCCAAATCATAGTGTTTGTGCTAAATCCTAGTAATTCTGCTCAATCATAGAATTTCTGCTATGCTGAAGTGCTTAGTGCTAGATTATAGAATTTCTGCTAAGTCAAAGTATTTCATGTAAATCATACTATTTATACCAATTCCCAGTGTTTCTGCCAAATCATAAATCATAAATAATGTGGCGTGTTGGTGGAACAGCTAGTTCTCTCCCATCATGCCTTGGGACATGTGCTGCTGTTTAGATGTTCTTGTTTCATTGTTTATGGTTACATTACTTTTAACTGTTGTCTTGAATGTTGTGTTTATACTACGGTACAAAGTCACTGACAGTTATTGTTTTATAGGAAGAATGCAGTACCATAAGTGAGTTCTGTTATGCTGTTAATGACCCTTGAAGCACATTGTAGCACAAGCAAGTGTTTAATAAAGAGCATCCCCTACCAGCTTGGGGTGGAAATACAAGCTCAGTCTCTCCTCCGAGCTTCTTTGTAAGATTCATCTGCATGCTGCCAATTTATGTTCAGACACTGCTGACAGTCATGGTGTGAGCAGTTTTACTGTCATCTTACTGTTGAGCCATAAATTACCTTTGTTTGAGGGTGGAAATCTGTCCTCCTCTCAGTTTTCAAACTCCGAAAATGAAGCCGTTTCTTCTCTCGTCATATCTCCGCGATGGAGGTAGAAAGAGCAATGAAAATCGCAGTCAAAGTACACCAAAGTCCGCTGATTCACCCAGTACAAGAATTATGCTGCTAGCCCTCCTAGTTTTTGAGTTGCACGACGTTTTGTAACTCCAAAAAGCGGCGTTTTCACCGCTCACCGCGATCTATTTCTGACTGGTTATCAATCTGGTTTTCGGTACCCACCCCTTTCCAGGTGGCGCAATTGGTAATGACACGGGTCTGCAGCTCAAAGGTCGTGGGTTCAAATCCACCTTGGTCAATATTTCTTTTTTTCACTTCAAATTTATACACTATCACGGACCTGTAATTTATATTGCTAATTTATTACAATTCTGCAAAGTTTTATGATTTTAGCAGCTTTTCTAATATGGACCTCAGATTCTTGTTAACGCTGCATGGCAGAAATACATACAAGTACACAGCCTGATGAAGCAGACAGAAGCAGTACCTCTGATTGGTGAAATTGAGCAGAACCAGGTTGTTCTTCCTCTTTTCAGCAGAAAGTTTGCGTTTTCACCTCTTATCAGCACAAATGTCAGCCACTTCTGATGTTTTTATCAGAATTTTCAGCTTTTTCACCTTTTTTTCAGTTATGAGAGAACCAGTTTGGCTCAATGAGTAGCTGAAAATTTTCAGCCTGTTCTGCTCTTTCAGAAGAATTTCAGCTTTTTTCCTCTTTTCACAACAATTCAGCTTCTTCGGCCCCCCTGCACATTTTTCTCATCATATCTCTTGGTGGGACAAGAACTGCTTTGGCTCAGTGAGATGAGCAGCTACTGTGATTGCTTCTTTCCGTCTTTTCAGCAGAAATTCTGCTGATTTACCTCTTTTCAGCGCAATGTTCTTCTTCTTTCCATCTTTTCTGCAGAAATTCTGCTGATTCACCTCTTTTCTGCAAATTTTTCAGCTTTTCACATCTTCTCAGCACAAAACTTAGCAGCCTCTGCTCATTTACCAAAATTGTCAGTTTCTCCATCCCTTGTGTTTGTCAGAACAAGTTTAGTTCAGTGAGATGAGTAGCTTCCTTGAGACCACAAGGGCCAGGTTCAAATCCTGGTCATGGGATTTGAACACCTGTTTTCAGCACAAATCTCAACTTTTTAGCTGTTTTAAGCAGAAACCTGTTTTACGCAGAGAAACTTTTTTTTTAACTCAATTTCAGCTTTTCACCCCTTTTCAGCAAAATTGTCAGTTTCCCAGCTTTTTCAGCTATTTTCAGCAAAACATCTTTTCAGCAGAAATTCTGAAAAGAGTTCTGCAGAACACTTTTCAGCAGAATTTTCACCTCTTTTCAGCCCAAATTCTGCTTGTTCACCTCTTCTGCAAAATTTTCAGCCTTTTCACCTCTTATTAGCAGAAATCTCAGCTGTTTTCAGGAAAAACTCTTTTAAGCAGAAATTCTGCTGATTCATCTCTTTTCAGCGCAACTTTCTGCTTCTTAAACTCTTTTGAGCAGAAATTCTGCTGATTCACCTCTTTTCTGCAAAATTTTCAGCCTTTTCTCCTCTTACCAGCACAATTCTCAGCAGCTTCTGCTCATTTCAGCAAAATTGTCAGTCTCTCCATCTCTTCTTTGTGAGAATGAGTTTGCGCAATTGAGAGTGACTTTGGCTTAGTGAGATGAGTAGCCGCCTTGAGACTAAGAGGGCCAGGTTCAAATCCTGCTCAAGGCAACATTTTTTTTTTCACCATACAACTTTTTGCAACTTTTCATCTTTTTCAGCTTTTCAGCAGACAGCTTCAGCATTAAGGCATCCACACAGCATTTTCGCAGGAAATGCAAATTTTTCTAGTTGTGTGGATGCTTTAGGCATCCACACTATTGAGTTCCTGTTTCTCTTTATTCTTTATACTTTATTATTCTAGTTGCCACTTTTTGCACTTTTTTTGGCACTTTTCTACTTCCACAATTTTCAGCCGATTTTCACCGTTCAAATTTTAAACTATTCTGCTATTTCTGCTAATGATGGCTATGACTTTTGGTATTTTTAACTGTTATACTTTTTAAAATATTAAGCTTTTTCCTTTAATTTGTCCCATTGAAATGAATGGGAAACTTCCGCATTTCTGCTAAAACTTGCTTGTTTTTGAAACTTAACTACTTTTTCCTACTTTCACGTAGAACAACCATTCAAACTTTAAAATGTTCACAAATTATTGGGCTATTCATGAATGATTCAGCTTTTTCATATCTGTTACAGTTTTATTTTTATCCCTCTTAAAGTTTTGAGTTGCAAAATTGTGATTTTCAGAAAATACATGCGTTGTTATGGTTGCTATGCACTTGGCTTCCAGTGTGCCACTGTAGGTTTCGCAGTCTTCTCTTCATGTCCGAACAACTTCTTGCTACTTGCTCAATTTTCACTCAACTTCCACAAATTATACATCAAAACGTAGGCATTTTTGCTGGCTTTCCGAAAATGTCACCATCATTGTTGTGAGATTTATAGAATTTTGGCAAATCTCCTCAGACCAACACAAAGTCTGAAAACTCTCAATAGAAAGTCAATGGAGAGTTTGTTCAAAATCACCGCTTGATTTCTGTAATGAGAGGCATATTCGAATCGTCATATCTCCTTAACGAGCGAAGTTAAAACATGAGGCTTGTCCCAGTATATCTTCAGACACTCCTGACGCTCACAATTCAAAATTTTTTCTCACCTATTACCGTTCTGAGATGAGTTACACTTGTTTGAGGGTAGGAAATTCGTCCTTTCGCTCAGATTTCTTCAGATTTCAAACTCTGGAAATGAGGCACTTTTTTTCTCTCGTCATATCTTTTTGATGGATTTCCACAGAGACCTGAAAATTTCCATGACTGTTCACCAAAGCCTGCTGTCTCTTACGGTGAAAGAATGATATCGATACTCAAATAGATTTAGAGTTAGAAAGCGTTGTTTGAGGGCAAGTCAAGGCAGTTTTCGCTTGCCTCTACTCAGTTATGGTGCATTACAAGTCAAATATCTTTAATAATTCATATTTTAATGATAAATTGTAAACACCTGAAGATTCCCCATCTCTTCTGAACAAAACGGTGTAAGAATGACCGTTCTGGCCCCTACGGTTAGGAAATTATGGCCATTTGTTTGAGAGGAATCCTCACTATGAGAAATACACTGCAGAAATCCTGTCTCTCTCTGTGCTGAGTGTGTGTAAAACGGCTGCACCTGTTTTGGCGGGAAAAAGTACACAGCCTCTCTGATTGGTGGATTCAAATTTAGCAGCTCCCAGGCTGCTTGACTGACCTAGAAACTTGCTTGTCTCTCCCTGTGTGTGTGTGTGTGTGTGTGTGTGTGACAGAGAGAGAGAGAAAGGAGGGCGAGAGAGAGTTTTATGGGAGCATCTTATTATATGATTTAAATTCAATATATTTAGACTGGTTGACTGAATTTGATCCTGTGTGTGTCTCTCTGTGCATGTGTGTTTCCATATGTGTCCATATTTGTGATTGTGTCACTGTTATACTTTTTTTTTGCTGATTTTTTCATTTAACAATTACATTTGAGGGACCCTTAGCATGTTCAGGATTCTTTCAGCTGTCCATTTTGCTTTTCCAATTTTTCTATTTAAGTTATTACTATTGTGTTGAGTCATACCATTTCTGCTGCTTTTCAGTATTTGTGCTAAATACAGCATTTCTGCAAAATCATACTATGTCTGCTATTTTATCAGATTTGTGCTAAATACAGCATTTCTGCTAAATCATACTCTTTCTGCTATTTCATAAGATTTGTGCTAAATATAGTGTTTCTGCTATTTCTGCCAAATTTAGTATTTTTGATTAATTAGGGTTTTTCTACCAAATCATAGTACAGTTTTACTGCTTTTTATAGGATTTTTAGAGGATATTTATATTGCTTAATATAGTATTTCTGCTTTTTATAGGATTTGTGCTTAATATAGTTTTTCTAAAAATGTAGTATTTATGCTTAATCATACTATTTCTATATATTTCTGCCAGGTCCCCAGGCAGCTAATCCTCTGTGAGGACTGATACATACAAATACATATCAGGGCCTGCACGGCTTCCCAACCAGCCAATCATATCTGGGGTCTGCCCTTTCTTCTCTCGTCATATCTCAGCGACAGATGTACAAAGAGCAATGCAAATCACAGTCAAAGTACACCAAAGTCCGCTGATTCACCCAGTACAAGAATTATGCTTCTAGTCCACCTAGTTTTTGAGTTACACGACGTTTTGTAACTGCAAAAACGGCGTTTTTTGCCTCTCACCGCAATCTGATTCTGACTGCTCATCACCCTGTTTTCCAGGCGCCGCTCTCTTTCCCAGTGGCGCAGCTGGTAATGACACAGGTCTGCAACCCAAAGGTCGTGGGTTCAATTACACCTTGGGCAACATGTGTTTTTTTCTACAAATTAATACACTATCACACACCACTAATTCATATTCATTATTTATTACAATTCTGCAACCTTTTATGATTTTAGCAGCTTCTGTAATATGGACCTCAGATTCTTGTTAACACTCCATGGCACAAATACTGTTCCCTTTAGGCTCTGTGTGTGTGTGTGTGTGTGTGTGTGTGTGTGTGTGTGTGAGAGAGAGAGAGAGAGAGAGAGAGAGCCTTTTGATGGGAGCATCTTATTATATCACTTAAATTCAATATATTTAGACTGGTTGACTGAATTTGATCCTGTGTGTGTCTCTCTGTGCATGTGTGTTTCCATATGTGCCCATATTTGTGATTGTGTGACTGTTATACTTTTTTTTGCTGATTTTTTTTTTCAATTAACAATTAGATTTGAGGGACCCTTAGCATGTTCAGGATTTTTCCAGCTGTCCATTTTGCTTTTCCAATTTTTCTATAAGTTATTACTGTTGTGCTAAGTCATAGCATTTCTGCTGCTTTTCAGTAGTTGTGCTAAATACAGCATTTCTGCTAAATCATACTATTTCTGCTATTTTATGAGATTTGTGCCAAATACAGCATTTCTGCTAAATCATACTATTTCTGCTATTTCATAAGATTTGTACTAAATATAGTGTTTCTGCCAAATATAGTATTTCTGCTTAATTATAGTATTTCTGCCATTTTATAGTATTTGTGCTAAAACATAGTGTTTCTACTAAATGTAGTATTTATGCTTAATCATACTATTTGTATATATTTCTGCCAGGTCCCCAGGCAGCTAATCCTCTGTGAGGACTGATACATATAAAATTTACATATCAGGGCCTGCACGGCTTCCCAGCCAGCCAATCATATCTGAGGTCTGCCCTTTCTTCTCTCGTCATATCTCAGCGACAGATGTACAAAGAGCAATGCAAATCACAGCCAAAGTACACGAAAGTACGCTGATTCACCCAGTACAAGTATTATGCTTCTAGTCCACCTAGTTTTTGAGTTACACGACGTTTTGTAACTCCAAAAACAGCGTTTTTCGCCTCTCACCGCAATCTAATTCTGACTGCTCATCACCCTGTTTTCCAGGCGCCGCTCTCTTTCCCAGTGGCGCAGTTGGTAATGACACAGGTCTGCAACCCAAAGGTCGTGGGTTCAATTACACCTTGGGCAACATGTGTTTTTTCCTACAAATTAATACACTATCACAGACCACTAATTCATATTCATCATTTATTACAATTCTGCAAACTTTTATGATTTTAGCAGCTTTTCTAATATGGACCTCAGATTCTTCTTAACACTCCATGGCACAAATACTGTTCCCTTTAGGCTCTGTGTATGTGTGTGTGTGTATCAATATTTCTCCCATTTTAAAGTATTACTCCTCCATAATTGTATTTCTGTTAAATCAGAGTACTTTTACTACATCTTAGTACTTCTGCTCAATCATAGTATTTCTGCTAAATCATAGTATTTTGCCAAATTATGGTTTTTGTGCCAAATCATAACATTTGTTTTATGTTATAGTATTACTACTAAGTGGAGGAATTTCTGTCATGTTACAGTATATGTGCTGATTACAGTATTTCTGCTAAATCATAGTATTTCTACTATATTATATTTTTTCTTTCCAAATATAGCATTTCTGCTATATAATTGTATTACTGCTATGTTATAATATTTGTGCTAAACCAGAGTATTTCTGCTGAAACATAGTATTTCTGCCGAATGATAGTATTTCTGTCAAATTACAGTATTTGTGCTAAAACATAGTATTTTTTTTTTAAATTTCAATATTAATAGTAAATTACAGTGTCTCTGGTAAATCGCAGCATTTCTGCAATGTTGTACTGTTTTTCTAAATCATAGTATTTCTGTAATGTTTAAGAATGTTTGGCTAAATATATTCTTTCTGTTATCTTATACTATTTCTCCTAAATTCTTGTATTTTTGAGAAGTTATCATGTTTCTGGTAAGTTACAATATTTCTGCTAAGTTCTGCTATGCTATTGTATTTCTGCCAAGTATTATGTTTCCTCTAAGATATTGCAGTTCTGCTAAGTTACTACATTTTAGCAAAGTTCCTTTGCTTCTGCAAAGTTTTTACAATTTCTGCAACTTTTCAGCTTTTTCAGCTATTTTCAGCAGATAGGTTCAGCTTTAAGCATCCACACTGCATTTTCGCAGGAAATGCAAATTTTTCTAGTTGTGTGGATGCCCTAAAAGGGCTTCCACACTATTGAGTTCCTGTTTCTCTTTATTCTTTATTCCACTATTTACTAGTTGCTTCCGTGCGTTTTTGGCACTTAACTACTCTTTCAGTTTTCAGCCGATTTTCTCCGTTCAAACTCTAAACTGTTCTGCTCTTTCTGCTAATTCCTGCTATGACTTTTGGTGTTTATTACTGTTATACTTATTAAAATATTACACTTTTTTCCTTTAATTTGTCCTATTGAAATGAATGGGAAACTTCCACAATTCTGCTAAAACTTGCTTGTTTTTGAAACTTAACTACGTCCTCATACTTTCACCTAGAAACTCCATTCAAACTTTAAAATGTTCTCAGGTTATTGGGCTATTCCTGAGTGATTCAGCTTTTTCAGATCTTCTACCGTTTTAATTTTATACCTCTTTAAGTTTTCAGTTGCAAAATTGTGATTTTTCAGAAAATACATGTGTTGCTATGGTTGCTATGCAATTAACTCAGAGTGAGGGCTGCTCTGTTCTGAATTTTCTCTTCATGTCCGAACAACTTCTTGCTACTCGCTCAATTTCCACTCAACTCCCACACATTATACATCAAAACGTAGGTATTTTTGCTGGCTTTCCGAAAATGTCACTATCATTGTTGTGGGATTTATAGAATTTTGGCAAATCTCCTCAGACCAACACAAGGTTGGAAAAGTCTCCATACAAAGTCAATGGAGAGTTTGTTCAAAATCACCGCTGGATTTCTCTAATGAGAGGCATTTTCAAATCGTCATATCTCCTTAACAAAACAGAGTTGAGACATGAGGCTTGTGCCAATATATCTTCAGACAGTCCTGATGCTCACAATTCAAGAATTTTTTTCTCACCTATTACCGTTTGGCCATGAATTGCATATGTTTGAGAGTAGGAAATTTGTCCCTCGCTCAGATCTCTTCAGATTTCAAACTCTGGAAATGAGACACTTTTTTCTCTCGTCATATCTTTTTGATGGATTGCAACAGAGTCCTGAAAATTCCCATGACTGTTCACCAAAGCCTGCTGTTTCTTACAGTGAAAGAATGATTTTGATGCTCCATATAGATTTAGAGTTACAAAACGTTGTTTGAGGCCAAGTCAAGGCAGTTTTGCTTCGCCTCTACTCAGTTACAGTGTGTTACAAGTCATATATCTTCAATAATCTATATTTTATCTCTGAATTATGAAGACCTGCAGATTTCCCCATCTCTTCTGAACAAAACGATGTCAGAATGAGCTTTCTAGCCCCTATGGTTAGGAAATTATGGCCATTTGTTTGAGGGGAATCCTGAATGTGAGAAATACACTGCAGAAAACTTATACCTCTCTCTGTGTCTGTGTGTGTAAGGGCTGATTACAGCAGGTGCAGCCAATTTAACTGACCTAGATATACCAAGTCCAGACTCTTCACAGCCTCTGTTCCTTTTAGGCTCTGTGTATGTGTATGTTTGTGTGTCTGTATCAATATTTCTCCCATGTTAAACCATTACTACTCCATAATAGTATTTCTGCTAAATCAAAGTACTTCTACTACATCTTAGTACTTCTGCTCAATCATAGTATTTCTGTTAAATCAGTGTTTTTGCCAAATCATGGTATTTGTGCCAAAGCATACTATTTCCACAAAATAACAGTATTTCTGCTATGTTATATTATTACTGCTCATAGTATTTCTGCCAAATCTTGGTACTTGTTCCAAAGCACAGCATTTCTGCCAAATCACAATATAACTGCAAAATAAAGGTTTTGAGCCAAATCATAGTGTTTGTGCTAAATCCTAGTAATTCTGCTCAATCATAGAATTTCTGCTATGCTGAAGTGCTTAGTGCTAGATTATAGAATTTCTGCTAAGTCAAAGTATTTCATGTAAATCATACTATTTATACCAATTCCCAGTGTTTCTGCCAAATCATAAATCATAAATAATGTGGCGTGTTGGTGGAACAGCTAGTTCTCTCCCATCATGCCTTGGGACATGTGCTGCTGTTTAGATGTTCTTGTTTCATTGTTTATGGTTACATTACTTTTAACTGTTGTCTTGAATGTTGTGTTTATACTACGGTACAAAGTCACTGACAGTTATTGTTTTATAGGAAGAATGCAGTACCATAAGTGAGTTCTGTTATGCTGTTAATGACCCTTGAAGCACATTGTAGCACAAGCAAGTGTTTAATAAAGAGCATCCCCTACCAGCTTGGGGTGGAAATACAAGCTCAGTCTCTCTCTCCGAGCTTCTTTGTAAGATTCATCTGCATGCTGCCAATTTATGTTCAGACACTGCTGACAGTCATGGTGTGAGCAGTTTTTACTGTCATCTTACTGTTGAGCCATAAATTACCTTTGTTTGAGGGGTGGAAATCTGTCCTCCTCTCAGTTTTCAAACTCCGAAAATGAAGCCGTTTCTTCTCTCGTCATATCTCCGCGATGGAGGTAGAAAGAGCAATGAAAATCGCAGTCAAAGTACACCAAAGTCCGCTGATTCACCCAGTACAAGAATTATGCTGCTAGCCCTCCTAGTTTTTGAGTTGCACGACGTTTTGTAACTCCAAAAAACGGCGTTTTTCACCGCTCACCGCGATCTATTTCTGACTGGTTATCAATCTGGTTTTCGGGTACCCACCCCCTTTCCAGGTGGCGCAATTGGTAATGACACGGGTCTGCAGCTCAAAGGTCGTGGGTTCAAATCCACCTTGGTCAATATTTCTTTTTTTCACTTCAAATTTATACACTATCACGGACCTGTAATTTATATTGCTAATTTATTACAATTCTGCAAAGTTTTATGATTTTAGCAGCTTTTCTAATATGGACCTCAGATTCTTGTTAACGCTGCATGGCAGAAATACATACAAGTACACAGCCTGATGAAGCAGACAGAAGCAGTACCTCTGATTGGTGAAATTGAGCAGAACCAGGTTGTTCTTCCTCTTTTCAGCAGAAAGTTTGCGTTTTCACCTCTTATCAGCACAAATGTCAGCCACTTCTGATGTTTTTATCAGAATTTTCAGCTTTTTCACCTTTTTTCAGTTATGAGAGAACCAGTTTGGCTCAATGAGTAGCTGAAAATTTTCAGCCTGTTCTGCTCTTTCAGAAGAATTTCAGCTTTTTCACCTCTTTTCACAACAATTCAGCTTCTTCGGCCCCCCCTGCACATTTTTTCTCATCATATCTCTTGGTGGGACAAGAACTGCTTTGGCTCAGTGAGATGAGCAGCTACTGTGATTGCTTCTTTCCGTCTTTTCAGCAGAAATTCTGCTGATTTACCTCTTTTCAGCGCAATGTTCTTCTTCTTTCCATCTTTTCTGCAGAAATTCTGCTGATTCACCTCTTTTCTGCAAATTTTTCAGCTTTTCACATCTTCTCAGCACAAAACTTAGCAGCCTCTGCTCATTTACCAAAATTGTCAGTTTCTCCATCCCTTGTGTTTGTCAGAACAAGTTTAGTTCAGTGAGATGAGTAGCTTCCTTGAGACCACAAGGGCCAGGTTCAAATCCTGGTCATGGGATTTGAACACCTGTTTTCAGCACAAATCTCAACTTTTTAGCTGTTTTAAGCAGAAACCTGTTTTACGCAGAGAAACTTTTTTTTTTAACTCAATTTCAGCTTTTTCACCCCTTTTCAGCAAAATTGTCAGTTTCCCAGCTTTTTCAGCTATTTTCAGCAAAAACATCTTTTCAGCAGAATTCTGAAAAGAGTTCTGCAGAACACTTTTCAGCAGAATTTTCACCTCTTTTCAGCCCAAATTCTGCTTGTTCACCTCTTCTGCAAAATTTTCAGCCTTTTCACCTCTTATTAGCAGAAATCTCAGCTGTTTTCAGGAAAAACTCTTTTAAGCAGAAATTCTGCTGATTCATCTCTTTTCAGCGCAACTTTCTGCTTCTTAAACTCTTTTGAGCAGAAATTCTGCTGATTCACCTCTTTTCTGCAAAATTTTCAGCCTTTTCTCCTCTTACCAGCACAATTCTCAGCAGCTTCTGCTCATTTCAGCAAAATTGTCAGTCTCTCCATCTCTTCTTTGTGAGAATGAGTTTGCGCAATTGAGAGTGACTTTGGCTTAGTGAGATGAGTAGCCGCCTTGAGACTAAGAGGGCCAGGTTCAAATCCTGCTCAAGGCAACATTTTTTTTTCACCACCATACAACTTTTTGCAACTTTTCATCTTTTTCAGCTTTTCAGCAGACAGCTTCAGCATTAAGGCATCCACACAGCATTTTCGCAGGAAATGCAAATTTTTCTAGTTATTATTCTAGTTGCCACTTTTTGTACTTTTTTGGCACTTAACTACTTCCACAATCTTCAGCCGATTTTCACCGTTCAAATTTTAAACTATTCTGCTATTTTTGCTAATTCCTGCTATGACTTTTGCTATTTTCTGCTCTTATACTTTTTAAAATATTAAGCTTTTTATGCAATTTTTTGTCCCATTGAAATGAATGGAAAACTTCCAAAATTCTGCTAAAACTTACTCTTTTTTGAAACTTAACTACTTTTTACTACTTTCGCCTAGAACAACCATTCAAATTTTAAAATGTTCACAAATTATTGGGCTATTCATGAATGATTCAGCTTTTTCATATCTGTTACCGTTTTCATCTTATCCCTCTTTAAGTTTTGAGTTTCATCTTTGTGATTTTTCACAAAATACATGCGTTGTTATGGTTGCTATGCAGTTGGTTCTAAGTGAGCCACTGTACCTTTGGCAATTTTCTCTTCATGTCCGAACAACTTCTTGCAACTCGGTCAATTTCCACTCAACCCCCACAAATTACACATCAAAACGTAGGTATTTTTGCTGGCTTTCAGAAAATGTCACCATCATTGTTGTCAGATTTATAGAATTTTGGCAAATCTCCTCAGACCAACACAAAGTCGCAAAACTCTCCATAGAAAGTCAATGGAGAGCTTGTTCAAAATCATCGCTTGATTTCTCTAATGAGAGGCATATTCGAATCGTCATATCTCCTTAACGAAGCGAAGTTAAAACATGAGGCTTGTCCCCGTATATCTTCAGACACTCCTGACGCTCACAATTCAAGAATTTTTTTCTCACCTATTACCGTTCTGAAATGAGTTAGACTTGTTTGAGGGTAGGAAATTCGTCCTCCTCTCAGATTTCTTCAGATTTCAAACTCTGGAAATGAGGCACTTTTTTCTCTCGTCATAACTTTTTAATGGATTTCCACAGAGACCTGAAAGTTTCCATGATTGTTCACCAAAGCCTGCTGTCTCTTACGGTGAAAGAATGATATTGATACTCCAAATAGATTTAGAGTTAGAAAGCGTTGTTTGAGGGCAAGTCAAGGCAGTTTTTGCTTTGCTCTACTCAGTTATGGTGCATTAGAAGTCAAATATCTTTAATAATTCATATTTTAATGATAAATTGTCAACACTTTAAGATTCCCCCATCTCTTCTGAACAAAACGGTGTAAGAATGACCGTTCTAGCCCCTACGGTTAGGAAATTATGGTCATTTGTTTGAGGGGAGTCGTCATTATGAGAAATAGACTGCAAAAATCCTGTGTCTCTCTGTGCTGCGTGCACCTGTTTTGGCGGGAAAAAGGGCACAGGCTCTCTGATTGGTGGATTCAAATTCAGCAGCTCCCTGGCTGCTTGACTGAGCTAGAAACTTACTTCTCTCTCCCTGTGTGTGTGTGTGTGTGTGTGTGTGTGTGTGTGTGTGTGTGTGTGTGTGTGTGTGTGTGTGTGTGTGTGTGTGTGTGTGTGTGTGACAGAGAGACAGAGAGAGAGAGCCTTTTTATGGGATGATCTCATTGTAAGATTCAAATTCAATATATTTAGACTATTTGACTGAATTGGATCTTGTGTGTGTGTGTGTGTGTGTGTGTGTGTGTGTGTGTGTGTGTGTGTGTGTGTGTGTGTGTGTGACAGAGAGAGAGAGGGAGAGAGAGAGAGAGAAAACAAGCCTTTTTATGGGATGATCTCATTGTAAGATTCAAATTCAATATATTTAGACTGGTTGACTGAATTTGATCTTATGTGTGTCTCTCTGTGCATGTGTGTTTCCATATGTGTCCATATTTGTGATTGTGTGGCTGTTATCTTTTTTTTTTTTTGCCGATTTTTTTCATTTAACAAGTATATATTTAGGGACCCTTAACATGTACAGCATTTTTTCAGCTGTCCATTTTGCTTTTCCAATTTTTCTATTTAAGTTATTACTATTCTGGTGAGTCATACCATTTCTGCTGCTTTTCAGTATTTGTGCTAAATACAGCATTTCTGCTAAATCATACTCTTTCTGCTATTTCATAAGATTTGTGCTAAATATAGTGTTTCTGCTATTTCTGCCAAATTTAGTATTTTTGATTAATTAGGGTTTTTCTACCAAATCATAGTACAGTTTTACTGCTTTTTATAGGATTGTTAGAGGATATTTATATTGCTTAATATAGTATTTCTGCTTTTTATAGGATTTGTGCTTAATATAGTTTTTCTAAAAAATGTAGTATTTATGCTTAATCATACTATTTCTATATATTTCTGCCAGGTCCCCAGGCAGCTAATCCTCTGTGAGGACTGATACATACAAATACATATCAGGGCCTGCACGGCTTCCCAGCCAGCCAATCATATCTGAGGTCTGCCCTTTCTTCTCTCGTCATATCTCAGCGACAGATGTACAAAAGAGCAATGCAAATCACAGTCAAAGTACACGAAAAAGTACGCTGATTCACCCAGTACAAGAATTATGCTTCTAGTCCACCTAGTTTTTGAGTTACACGACATTTTGTAACTGCAAAAAACGGCGTTTTTCACCTCTCACCGCAATCTGATTCTGACTGCTCAACACCCTGTTTTCCAGGCGCTCACTCTCTTTCCCAGTGGCGCAGTTGGTAGTGACACAGTTCTGCAACCCAAAGGTCATGGGTTCAATTACACCTTCGGCAACATGTGTTTTTTCCCTACAAATTAATACACTATCACAGACCACTAATTCATATTCATCATTTATTACAATTCTGCAACCTTTTATGATTTTAGCAGCTTTTCTAATATGGACCTCAGATTCTTGTTAACACTCCATGGCACAAATACTGTTCCCTTTAGGCTCTGTGTGTGTGTGTGTGTGTGTGTGTGTGTGTGTGTGTGTGTGTGTGTGTGTGTGTGTGTGTGAGAGAAGAGAGAGAGAGCGGCGAGAGAGAGCCTTTGATGGGAGCATCTTATTATATCACTTAAATTCAACATATTTAGACTGGTTGACTGAATTTGGTCCTGTTTGTGTCTCTCTGTGCATGTGTGTTTCCATATGTGCCCATATTTGTGATTGTGTGACTGTTATACTTTTTTTGCTGATTTTTTTTTTTTTCAATTAACAATTAGATTTGAGGGACCCTTAGCATGTTCAGGATTTTTCCAGCTGTCCACTTTGCTTTTCCAATTTTTCTATTTAAGTTATTACTATTGTGTTGAGTCATAGCATTTCTGCTGCTTTTCAGTATTTGTGCTAAATACAGCATTTCTGCTAAATCATACTATTTCTGCTATTTTATGAGATTTGTGCCAAATACAGCATTTCTGCTAAATCATACTATTTCTGCTATTTCATAAGATTTGTACTAAATATAGTGTTTCTGCCAAATATAGTATTTCTGCTTAATTATAGTATTTCTGCCATTTTATAGTATTTGTGCTAAAACATAGTATTTCTACTAAATGTAGTATTTATGCTTAATCATACTATTTGTATATATTTCTGCCAGGTCCCCAGGCAGCTAACCCTCTGTGAGGACTGATACATATAAAATTTACATATCAGGGCCTGCACGGCTTCCCAGCCAGCCAATCATATCTGAGGTCTGCCCTTTCTTCTCTCGTCATATCTCAGCGACAGATGTACAAAGAGCAATGCAAATCACAGTCAAAGTACACCAAAGTACGCTGATTCACCCAGTACAAGAATGATGCTTCTAGTCCACCTAGTTTTTGAGTTACACGACGTTTTGTAACTCCAAAAAACAGCGTTTTTCGCCTCGCACCGCGATCTAATTCTGACTGCTCAACACCCTGTTTTCCAGGCGCGCGCTCTCTTTCCCAGTGGCGCAGTTGGTAATGACACAGGTCTGCAACCCAAAGGTCGTGGGTTCAATTACACCTTGGGCAACATGTTTTTTTCCTACAAATTAATACACTATCACAGACCACTAATTCATATTCATCATTTATTACAATTCTGCAAACTTTTATGATTTTAGCAGCTTTTGTAATATGGACCTCAGATTCTTGTTAACACTCCATGGCACAAATACTGTTCCCTTTAGGCTCTGTGTATGTGTGTGTGTATCAATATTTCTCCCATTTTAAAGTATTACTCCTCCATAATTGTATTTCTGTTAAATCAAAGTACTTTTACTACATCTTAGTACTTCTGCTCAACCATAGTATTTCTGCTCAATCATAGTATTTTGCCAAATTATGGTTTTTGTGCCAAATCATAACATTTGTTTTATGTTACAGTATTACTACTAAGTGGAGGAATTTCTGTCATGTTACAGTATATGTGCTGATTACAGTATTTCTGCTAAATCATAGTATTTCTACTATATTATATTTTTCTTTCTAAATGTAGCATTTCTGCTATATAATTGTATTACTGCTATGTTATAATATTTGTGCTAAACCAGAGTATTTCTGCTGAAACATAGTATTTCTGCCGAATGATAGTATTTCTGTCAAATTACAGTATTTGTGCTAAAACATAGTATTTTTTTTAAAAAAAAATTTTCAATATTAATAGTAAATTACAGTGTCTCTGGTAAATCGCAGCATTTCTGCTATGTTGTACTGTTTTTCTAAATCATAGTATTTCTGTAATGTTTAAGAATGTTTGGCTAAATATATTCTTTCTGTTATCTTATACAATTTCTCCTAAATTCTTGTATTTTTGAGAAGTTATCGTGTTTCTGGTAAGTTACAATATTTCTGCTAAGTTCTGCTATGCTATTGTATTTCTGCCAAGTATTATGTTTCCTCTAAGATATTGCAGTTCTGCTAAGTTACTACATTTTAGCAAAGTTCCTTTGCTTCTGCAAAGTTTTTACAATTTCTGCAACTTTTCACCTTTTTCAGCTAGTTTCAGCTGACAGCTTCAGCGTTCCAGCATCCACACTGCATTTTCGCAGGAAATGCAAATTTTTCTAGTTCATATTGCCTCTTCGAAGTGATTTTTGTTCTTTTTATACTTCTACTGCACTACACTTACTCCTTTAAGTTTTGCAGCTAGACACTCATATCTGGTCAGATTTTTGAACCCAGGTGACTCTTTCCTCTGAAGCAGCCATGAGTGACGTGTGAACCCTCTGCCCATCAGCTGTCAGCGTGTCATCTTCAGGCTGCTGATTGGACGCCAGACTGTTGCATAACTGCTGCGCTCGCAGGGATTTTCCTCTGCTAAATGAGAACCATACCGAGCAGAGCCAGGCTGCTGCAGCAATTTAACTGTGCATTAAAATGTTGGTACAGCGAGCTCACGTGAGGCCTCACATGGCACAGAGGCCCCCAGGAAGCCAATTATATTTTAAAAGAGCTTTTTTGAACTAATTCTCAGAGCTATAAAGAGCTCTGTGTGCCATATTGCCCACTGTTGGCTGCAGGTTGATATATAACGTTGCAAAAAAAGCTCAGGGACTGTATCCTCGAGCTGATATGTTTACTGCCCTCATGTCGTCAGATCTACCAGTTTACAAGCAAGAGCTGTATGGAGGCATCCTGTCAGAGTGACACAAACACTCCACGTAACTCCCCTGAAAGTCTAATTACAAGCATACAGACCAGAGCACAGATGTTTTGGACATGACTGAAAGCTCCACACAGAGCTCCTGCGCATCCAAAACCTTCGATTAAGATCATCCTACAGGGAATTTCAGCCCGCTGAAAGCCACACCGAGCCTCGCTCACTGCTTAAACAATCAGCTTTCTTTTTGGTTTTTTGGCACTGCTTCGTGTCTGTTTGAGTAATCAGGTTCCTGGACCCGACGGGGCCGGTTTGGAACAGACCCTGGTGGGAGATCCAGGGGCCAGCGCTGATTAAGTGATGTCTTTTGGACGAAGTGGTTGGTTCAGTTTCAGGCTTTTGTTTCAAACTCAAGAGGAAAATCTCCATGAGAGCGGACGGTGAAACATATACAGGAACAACTCAGTTATGACACATAACAAACACACAAGTAACACGCTGCACATTAATGAGGAAAAAGTAATTAAACAAAAACTACAATAGCCTCCTGCAATACTGCAAAACCACAAAACCCCCCCCAAATTTAAGATATCCAAAGATCTTTTTTGTGTGCTGGTTTTCAGGAATAAATTAACAGGTGTCCTGATCCTGCTCATTATGTCAGGGTTCCTGGGTCGTTGACCCAGTGCTTTCAGTTTTGTTCATGTTCAGTTTATTTTGCCACTTCCATGTTCTCACTTCCTGCTTTTCCTGTGTCAGCTCGTCTCGTGTCATTAGCCAGATTATGTTCAGCTGTGTACTCACCGGTTTCTAATCACTCATCATTCAGCCTGTGTATTTATGTTCCTCAGTTCAACCAGTCCAGTGTCGTGTCATTGATGTTCCTGTGATGTTATGTTGTTGTTTACGCCTGCGTTCAGTCAGCCAGCCATTCAGCCTTTCAGCCAGCCATTCAGCCTTTCAGTCAGCCCTTCAGTCATTCAGTCAGTCGTCCAGCCAGCCAGCCAGCCAGCCGTTTCCTACCTCTGTTCTGTTTGTTCACTCCATCGGCAATAAATACCAACCTTCACCTACCTACCTGTGAGTCCAGCATTTGGGTCCTCCTTCCCTCATCCACAACACAGATCCTGACACATTATATGTAAATCTTTTATTTATTCTTCTCATACATTATTAGCCATATTTTTTTTATTTTCATGTGACCTTCACAAGCCCTCTTTGAAAAACTAACTTACGTTTTAGTTATATTTGATCTTACCTTGGTGAAGCACAAAAAACCCCATGACATCAAAATGCTAAACATGCTAATTTTTTATTAAAAAGTTATCTGTTATAATTCCACTTGCAGGTAAACCCATTTTCTTAAAAAAGCAAAAACAAAATGCACCACAGAGAAACCCACAAGCAAAGCATTCAAGTAAGAATGAAGAAACAAATATAAAAACTCATTGGTAGTGTGGTGATTCATGATGTGAAGATACTTTCCCGCCCATCAAGGTCACTGAATCACCACAGTTTAAATATCAAAACACAGACATATAATGAGAACAGGATTCCTGTTGAAACCCAACAGAGACCAGACCCAGGAAGTGGTGCCCATGGCACAGCAAGAGCCAAAGGACAGCAAAGAGACATAAAGTCCCAGAAGGACAACAGCCGGCAGACCCCCAGAAACACAGGACAAGACAGCCCCAAAGGGCACCCATTCAATAACCAGCAACACCCCCCCCCCAAAAAAAATAAATAAATTCTCCTCAAGTTTTTATCCCCAAATTTTGATTTAATGAGTCGAAGTTTCAAGATTTTTTTCTGAATTTCAATGTTTGATTCAGAAAGTGGAAACTTGAGTTGCCTAACTCAAAATTTTGAGATAACAACCTCAAATTTAACTACAAATGATAAAAATAATAATTTTTTTTTCAGCGGCAAGAACAAACTTCCTTCAGATTCCTCTTGAGATGACACTGAGAAGGTAAAAGAAGCTAAAAAACGTATCAACCATAAAGAAATGGCCACAAAATCTTGCATTGTGCTCGATTCATTTTCACTCATTTTATTATCTTTTATTATCACTTGCACCCAGTTTAGCCTTCCAGAAGCCCATTTGAGTTCTCTGACACCACACATTCAGGCATTTTAGCTTCAACGTGCTTCATGCTTATCTTACTTACCTTAGTTTTCCCACTGCCCACTGTTATCCCATTCTTAGTGCCCCACCCACCCACCCACTTACCCAGTCCCAAGCTTAGTTTACTTTAACAACACCCTACATTAGTTTTATTACTCATGTTAGTTTCTACACTGAACTTACTTGAATCTTTAGTGTTTTCTCATTAGCATACTGTCTAATTTATCCTGTAATATTGTTTTTAACTGTACCAGTGAGTGAGATTTGTAATGCTGACCGATTCTGGCTTTTGTTTTCCAGGAGAAGTTGTTTATAAGAGTTCAGGATCCAAAGGCTGAGTGTTTCAAGACGTTTCTGTGCATTTTGTGTTGAACAAAGGCATTTTAAATGTACTGCATTTGCCTGTAATGATTAAGTTCACGTTCACTGACTATCAAGGCTGCCAGGAACATTATATCAAGAATTTCTAAAGAATTCTGAGAAAAAAATCAAACACCACAGAGGAAGAAATCGGTCCAGGCACGACGAGGACTCTGACGTCCCTCTGGATTCAAGTATGACTATTCCTGGACCTGGTATTTCCTGGCTGGTGTACCTGAGTTTGATGGATACCAGTTCTGCAGTTCAAGGACCAACATCTCCACAGGTTCTTTCAACACATGGACTTCCTCCCAATCCATTTGTCCTCTAGTTTCCCTTCAAAACCTCCATGACAACAGCACCAGAAGTAAGCACAATTCCAAGGCACAATGATAATTATATAATTCCAGATAATCTTGAGGTCAAATTGTTTATATTTGAGGTGAAAGCTGAGCAGAACGTTCATAATTTGGAGTAGACCGAGTGGCAAAAGGCTTCTCAGTGGGTAAAATGGGTCACAGGATTTGGGATTGCGATGTTATCAAACATTTTGATCTGGCTTCTCATGAACATAAATTTAAGCAGTATGTGAGCACATATTTGAAAATGGTTTTATTTTCCAACCTGTTGAAGTCTGTCTTTATTTCTGCGGCATAAAATAAACTGAGCCAATGTGACATAAATCCTTTCATCTCTCTGTGGTATTCTGGCTTCACCTTCAGCCATGTGTGACATAACAGCTTCTTCTTCTTCTTCTTTATTTTGAATGGCTCCATGTGTGCGTTGATGAGCTGATAAGTCTCCGTTTTCCTGCCGTCTTCCTCTGGTTTACATTTTCTGCCTGTTAGCGTCTGTCAGCTTTGTGGTACTGATCGATTTAAACCAAATTCATCTGTTTGAGCACTGAAAATTATCTGAATGAATATTCACATCTACACTGCTGTCTTTCAGGTCTGCACTTCATGACTGAGAATGACTTTACATTATTTTACATTACATTCTTTTTCTTACATGCTTACAATAAGATACTGTTGCTTGTTTACAGCTCTTGAAGGCCTGAAAGACATACAATAACATTCAAAATGTAAATTCATTTTAATGTTGTAGATAAAAGGTGTCACTTTTCAACCTTTTGCTTAAGACTAGTATAAAAAAGAGAGCTGACCTCTGACTCACCAGCAGCCAGCATATGAAATCAGTCTGCCTGCAGACAGCAGATCTCAAGGTTGATTTTATGCTTCATTCAAGCAAGAATACGCACAGATAATCATCTGAGCCTTTTCTGGCTCAGAAGATGCAAAATCGGTCATAAAAATAATGTTCAAACCCCTCTTTCAGGTCTCTTAGAGCTACTACCAAAATTCATCAGATAATACAAATATAAATATAAAGAATAATAAAAACAATACAAAGTATTAGACAATTTAATTTTTTTTTTTCTTCTTTTTTTTTAATTTTTTTTTTAATTTTTTTTTTATTTTTAAACAACATATAAGAGCACAAATAACCCAAAATAATCAAATAATCAAAAATAAACAAACGGGTGTACCATCTAGTGTGTATACACACACTATACTTAGTCATACATACACATACCTACATCCATATGTATTCGCCTATACACTCATACATAGTGACATATACATATATACACATAACCATTCAGAAATATGGCATACATAATTACAGAGATTCAAACAAAATCGGGTCTCCTTGACAAAATGTAATGTTTCCATTTATCCCAAATATCATTAAATATGTCATATTGGAGTCTATTAATGAAAGTAATTCTTTCCATTTTAAACATCCCATAAACAATCTCATACCAATCATTAAGTGATGGAATTTTCACACTAAGCCATTTCTTGGTAATAGTCTTACGGGCAGCCAGACTCAGAATACCATACAACAGCTTGGACGTTTTATCTACATTCACTGAGTATAAATATCCAAACAAAAGTTCATCCCAATTAAAGGGAAGTTGCATACTAAAAATGATCTGTAACTCAGAATGAATCGATACCCAAAAGTGTTGATCAATGGGCATGACCAAAACAAGTGGAAATGTTTTATTCCTTGGGCCCCACATTTTCTCCAACAGCTAGAGTGAATAGAAAAATGTTTACTTTGTGCAGGGGTAATAAAAACCTACAGAGACTCTTCCAACCAAAACATCTCCATATATTAGAACTAGAAATTCTCCACTGAAAAACACACTGCTGATACCAAATATCATTTAGAATTTCTGTATTTGTTTCCCTTTCCCATTTTTTTTTTTAATGTAGGCAGTATTCCACTTCTTAACCTCTTGTATACCCTTATACAATCTAGAAATCACCTTGAGGCCAGGATCTGCCTGGTAAGCCTTGGCAAATATATTCAAAACAGGAAGAAAGAAAAGATCTGTTCTTTTAGGTATATAGTTATGTATGTGATGCCTAATTTGGAGAAACCTAAAAAATCCGTTTTGCTTAACTGGTATTGATCTTTTAGTGATTGGAAGTCCCTAAAATTCCCTTATCATAAAACATACAATATGCCATTAAGCCTTGTCCTGCCCATTTTTATATCTTGCATCTAACTTATTGGGTAAAAGTCAAGATCATAAGCGCACCATCTTAAAATCCTGGCCTCTTCATTCCAATCGTTCTTATTAAGAAATTGTGACCAAAGTTTTAAAGGCAAGTTAATCCATTGGTTTCCTTGATTAATTTGTTTTTAATAAGTCTCACATCTCCTAAGCTTGCCTGAATTGGAAAATCTTTTAAGGCCTCTGTTTCTGTTTCTATTTCTTTCCATCTCGCTTGGTAGTCTACATTACACCAACACACTAATATCCTAAATTGAGCTGAAATATAATAATCTTTCAAACATGGGAACCCCAACCCCTTTATCTTTAGCCAACTGGATAGTTTGGTACTTAATCCGTGGTTTTTCCCCCTGCCATATGAACCTAGAGATTGTTTTGTCCCATTCCTGAAATTGTTTATCAGTTATTTCAACTGGGAGTGTTTGGAACAGATAAAGCATCCTGGGCAAAATATTCATTTTAATTGTATCAATACGTGATTCAAAATTTAAAAATGGTAATAAGTTCCATCTTTTAATATCCTCATTTATTTTATAACACAAAGGATTAAAGTTTGCATTATATAACTTAGAGATCTTTAGTAATATTTACTCCAAGATACTTCATCCACTCCGACTCCCAGTTCAAATTAACCTTAGACTTAATTTCCTGATTTGGCTTATAATTAAAAGTTAATATCTGAGTCTTCAGTATATTTAATTTATAACCTGATAGTGAGCCAAAGGTCTCCAGAAGTGATAGCAGCTTGGGGAAAGTAATGTTCGGATTTGTCAAGTAAATCAAAATATCATCACCAAACAAGGATATCTTATGCTCTCGACCCATGATCTTGACACCAGTAATATTATTACTTTGTATAACACTTTGACTCAGGGCCTCTATAAAAAGAGCAAAGAGTGAGGGACTTAAGGGACAACCCTGACGTGTCCCTCTCTGTAAATTAAAAACATTAGAGAGTGCCCCGTTAACTTTAATTCTTGCCCTTGGTGATTTATATAATGCTTGAATAATCCTGATAAACGATTGATGAAATCCAAACTTGCCCATGACTTTATATAAAAATTCCCAATTAACCCTAGACAATTTAATTTTAAATTAAAGTTAGTTAAGATACAGCTTCAAGGAGGATGACTCCTTTATTTTTGGAATATTAGGTGTGCATTAATTTGCATACTTGCATACTCACAGTTTGTCTGAGTTAAATCAGGTTCCTGTAACAGATGTAAGTAGTATATGGTTGACATTATATATACGATCTGTTTTGCTATGATTTCTTAGAGCCAATGGAGTCATTTTGGTATTGTAAACTTGTAGGTTTCTGTTGATATCCTGACTTCTATTGACAAACCACATTTGAACAGCACAGTCAGTGAAGAGGGCCAAACAGGGACTGTATTAGCTGAAGGGCAGTCTTAAAACTGCCAGCTATCATCTGACAACAATGAACTTATTTTTCAGCTTTTTAAAATTAATTCATCTGGATCATAAACAATGACCACCTGACATTAGAAGTCTTCAAATGGTTATTTGTTTTCTATCATGATATCCACTGGCTCCACCAGAAGCCCCCAAATATTGGCCACTGTACGTCAGCAGCTAGAGAGGGAGTTCCCAGATTGTGATTTGGTAAACTTTTAGAATCAATGTTTGTTGGAAAAATATGTCTGATAAAAATGCTTTGGGGAAAATCTTCAAGGGTTGGTTTAACCCTTTGAGGTTTAAGTCCTCAGTGTTGCTGGGAAATAACCAAAACACTATGATTTGTAGGATTTTTTTGTAATAATATAAATAGTTTATTTTATGCATGCCAATCATAATGTTTATTTTTGATCAACAAACCACAATCCCAAGATGCAAGATCTTGTGTACTTCCCAATAACTGCATAAGATATTAAGCAGTGGAACTCCTCACCTGCAGCTGAGGTATTCAGTCCCCAAGCCTCTTGCTGCAGCAGTATCCAGGGTTTCCCTGACTTAAACAGGCCTTGTCCTTCATCATCATTTCCCCCATCCTCCCGTCATCCGCCCATCAACCTCCCATCATCCCCCACGCTCAGCCCAGCCTAGTCTTATTTTCCTAAAACAAGGGAATCCCAGGCTGCACGAAAAGAGGGATGAGAGGGAAGGAATTCCTCTGCATCGTAAGTCATCTGTCAGAAAAACTCAAGGGAGGAAAACATCGAAGAGGAAAGCAAGGAAACAAAGAGGGAAACATTTGGAGTCCAGATCAGAAAGTCTGGGGGAGTTCCAGAGGACAACAAATTCAAAGATGGTCCAACTTCTGCTGCAGCTTTCAACATGAACATTGGAGATTAAACACAGAGCCAGTTCAACAGTTTATTGACTAAATAAAATTAATCCATAAAATTTCAAGTCTCAAGTTAGACTTAAAGTTCTTAGATTCATGTATCAAGGCCTTCTTAACACTGAATTGCATAACTCAGTTCCACAATTCTGCCTTTCACTCATCGCTAATTTCAAGTCCCAAATCAGTTGAGTCAAAAGTTATCATGCCAAAGTTGCAAGTCTAGTAACCAGGGCTGGACTGGGACAAAAAATCGGCCCGGGCATTTTGACTAGAGACCGGCCCACCAGGATAGAGATTGAAAATGTGACGTCATTCAGGGGTAAAACCGCAAAGGATTCTGGGAACTTGAGGCAAGAGGTACTAGCGCACGCAGGCTTTCAATTGAACTCAGTTACACAGCGATAAAAAGAAACCCAAAAAATGGCAAGAAGCTGTTGTATTATTAACTGCAATAGCCGGTCGCATGACAGCCACGGGAAGCCGACGGGTAAAGAGATCGGGTTTTTTTTATCGGATTATGTCGTTGAAGAGAAATTTTTTAAGCCATGTTTCCGAAGTAAGAGCCAACGGATATACCAAATATAACGTCTCAGAACACTCCAGCTCACATGTTAGTCTGCTCCAAGCATTCCCACAAAGGTCAGTGTTTTGTAGTACTTAATACGTCATTTTTCTTAACATAATTGGTGATATAGGTTACAAGCAAGTCTGGCGCTGAACAGAAATTGTCACGCTATGCTTCTTTATTTATTGTATATAATATTGCGTTTCGCTTCTGTTATTACCAGGGTACATTGACAAAAACATATACTTTTATTCACAGGATAAAACAGTTGTTTTGTATCACTAATTGTCCAGTGCGATTACAACATACAATATTATTGTCACCAGAAATTATTTCCACTACTAATTAATTACCGTTGAGCTCAAAGGTTATATTAATAAACGGTTAACGATTGTGTATTTATGAAGACGATTTGTGAGACTGGTAAACTTACCTTTGTTTGTACATGGTCTTTCGTTCTACACGGTGCATTTCAAGGTCCTGTACCCATCCGTCGGTAAACTGTACCGGGCTTGTTGCAGTGACCTGAAGTTACTAAAAACTTCATGAGTGTATGCACTCACTCCAAGATCCATATAATTATAAATCTGAGCGTGGTTAAAGTTGGGCAGCACGCTAACGTCTTTTGTCCACTTTGTGTGCTCGTAAGGGTCTGACCCTCTCACTCCTTTGATTTTTTCCTCGTATCTTTTCTTTGCCTTTTCGTCGAGTCTGTCTTTGTATGGTCCGGCATTGTTCTCCTTAGTTTTGTACATTCCTTTTTGTGCGGCAAAGAAAAACCAAGAAGGTATTGGAACCGGAGAATGAACGTTTTATGGTGCTGCAAATGCTTGCATTTGATGCGGTATTTGGATTGTTTTGCCACGAGTTCCTGGCATGCAATGCGCGAAAGTCACGTCATCTGTCAATCGCTATAGGAAAAACCATAAAGCCTTTGCATGAAAACAACTGCTTTGATGTACACTGCCTTGTTGGTATATATGTATCAATCTAATAAACTTAAACCTACACCATCCTCCCTATTCTGGATTTTAAACAGTACATAGCGGAAACAAAAAGACTGCTTGGTCGAGTTAACCTCCTGAACTATCTACAACACATGGTAGAAACCTTAAATTAAGACCAAGAACACTAGAGGTGAGACATGATCATTAATTAATATTAAAATTAATAAATGACAGATTTAGTGATATTTTCATAAACACCTCCTTTCCTTTTTTTTCTTCTCCATTTTCTTTAGTTCGTCTATAAGATTGCTGAACAAGGGGAGGGTGCATTCGGCCTCCTCGGCTGTAATTGGTCCAGCCCAGAGTCGATCATGACCAATTGGCCAATCCAACACCTTTCATTATATATACCCTTCCTAAAAAAAAAAAAAAAATAAAAAAAATCCATCGGCCCATAAAAACAAAAAATCGCCAGCGGCCCACCGGGCAAATGCCCGGTATGCCCGATGGCCAGTCCAGCTATGCTAGTAACTCAAAACCAGCAACTGCACATCAAGTGCTAAGTATCAAATCAAGGCAGATAAAAAACTAAATCTAGACAAGCTGGTCCTCTTTAAGCCTAAAGCCCTCTGATTCATGACTTGATTCAGAGTCAAAGCCGTGTAAAACAATTTTGTACGTCAAAGGCAAAGTCAGATAAGATCTGTCAAAAAGGACTACTAAAGTGTCAAGTCCCAAAGCAACTCAGTTTAGAGTTGAGATAAAATCCATAATGTTCCAAATCCAAATTGTGTTTGGAATAGATAAAGAGCGGAGTCAAGAACAAAAAGTACAAAAGCTACTCTGTTTGTTTGTGGGTGTGTGCGTGTGTGTGCGGCCTTAAACCACTTAATTTGGCAACAGGATGTATTATTATTCTAATAAAAACACTATTTGCAGTTGGGGCAGTGGAAGACCTACTGACTGATCTGATCCGTTTAGGTAAAGGGTGAAGATGATTCAGGACAGGGACTGGTAACATTTAAATGGAAGGAATATTAATTTGGAAACTCAGACTTTGGTCTTGATTCTGCAAAATGGACAAATGTCCTGAGGAACATTAATCACAGTATCCAAACATAGAGCACCATTCAGGGCCAAACTGAAGCACTGAGAAAACAATTAACAGCTTGACCCCTGCCGACTAATACCTTCCAAGATGGAAGGAGGCAACACAGAAACAGTGGTGGTACATGGTGGATGTTTCCAAGGGAAAACAATGTTGAAAAGATGAATGACTCACAGAGGACAGATTCAGAAGACTGCCAGACAGGACAGCAGGTTGGTCTGCAGGCAGGTGCAGGAGGGAAACATTCAGGACTTCAGTGGAGATGTGTGTGGAATATTCTCCTCCCAAAAGATTGCATTCTCAAAGGGAAACTCCTACAAATCCATATGCAGCAAGGTCAGACACAAGAAGTGCCCTGAAAACATTTGCACTGTGCCTCTTAAGTATTGACAGAGCTTATAGAACACAGATTTGCACAGTGTTAGTGAATTTTGTCCTAAATGTGTGAGATAAATCATTATTATTAGCAACTGCACAGAAGTGATGAGAAACTGAGTCAAACATTTGTAAAACTTAGTCAAATATGCAGGTCCAATTCCAATCTGGCAAAATTAGAGCTTGATGGTCTCTCATTAAGGTGGATTACATACATACAGGAAGCTCCACAGCAACCTTGCGTTTCTCAGATGAAAACAGGCATTTCCAGTCAGCATCTGCATCTATTTATACGGCTATCAGTTGGAAAGCTAAAGCTGGAAAATGAAAATGCCCACAACAGATATATATTTAAAAAAAAAAAATCCCCCGCTCGCCCCTGCGGGCGGTCTATCCTTCAAGCTCGGATCCTCTACCAGAGGCCTGGGAGCTTGAGGGTCCTGCGCAGTATCTTAGCTGTTCCTAGGACTGCGCTCTTCTGGACAGAGATCTCTGATGTTGTTCCTGGGATGTGCTGGAGCCACTCGCCTAGCTTGGGAGTCACCGCACCTAGTGCTCCGATTACCACGGGGACCACTGTTACCTTCACCCTCCACATCTTCCCGAGCTCTTCCCTGAGCCCTTGGTATTTCTCCAGCTTCTCGTGTTCCTTCTTTCTGATGTTGCTGTCATTGGGAACTGCTACATTGACCACTACGGCCGTCTTCTTCTGTTTGTCTACCACCACTATGTCCGGTTGGTTAGCCACCACCATTTTGTCCGTCTGTATCTGGAAGTCCCACAGGATCTTAGCTCGGTCATTCTCCTCCACCCTAGGGGGCGTCTCCCATTTTGACCTCAGGACTTCCAGGCCGTATTCGGCACAGATGTTTCTGTTATGGCGTTCCATGTATGCCTTGCCTGCTAGTATCTTGCACCCTGCTGTCATGTGCTGGATAGTCTAAGGGGCATCTTTACACAGCCTGCACCTGGGGTCTTGCCTGGTGTGATAGATCCCAGGCTCTATGGATCTTGTACTCAGAGCTTGTTCCTGTGCTGCCATGATTAGTGCCTCTGTGCTGTCTTTCAGTCCAGCTTTGTCCAGCCACTGGTAGGATTTCTGGATATCAGCCACCTCCGCTATCTGCCGGTGGTACATACTGTGCAGGGGCCTGTCCTTCCATGATGGTTCCTCGCCTTCCTCCTTTTTCTTGGGTTTCTGCTGCCCGAGGTATTCACTGAGCATGCTGTCAGTTGGGGCCATCTTCATGATGTATTCATGGATGTTCGTTGTCTCATCCTGGACTGCGGTGCTGACACTCACCAGTCCCCGGCCTCCTTCCTTCCGTGTTGGGAAGGTTACTTTTAAAATGTATTCCACTACAGATTACAGAATACATGCCCCAAAACATATTTTGTAACATATTCCGTTACATTACTCAATGAGAGTAACGTATTCTGAATACTTTGGATTACTTAATATATTATCATGCTTTTTACAACTACATGAATGTACTATTGCTGTGTGATTTATTACTATTAGTGAAGGTTACTCGACATACCAATACCAACTAGATTTTTAAATGTTAATATAAAATGAGTAACAGTAGGTGGACATTAGGTAAGGCTGCACTTTTTGCAACAATCTCATACAGAAAACTATTCAGCACATATATAAAACAGGTCTGCAGCTCCGAACCGTAGTAAAGAGACTTCTGGCTAATACGTCGGGTTCCGTGTCAGGATCGTAGCAGAAAACTAGCTTTACTTTGTTGTCTGGGTCAACTTTGCTACCGAGAGTCGGAGAGAGGCGTTGAAAGGCTGCTCCAACGGAAAGTATTGTTTCGGAGGAAAACACGAACACAGTGTACAGTCGAGTCTTAATAGCTTACTTACAACTGGGCTACACTGCCCATGAGGCTACATTCTTTATGGCTATGCCTGTAACACTCTGCCTATTGCCTTCATATTAAATAATTTTTTGAACATAATTTTAAAAAATATTTCATCACTTCATTATGAGGGTGACATGGGCCGCGAGATTGAGACGCAGGCATTAGAGCCTCTTAATGCCTGTTTTGTTCGGGTTTCCAGAGGAGTGGAATTACCAAAAATAGAGAGGGGACAGCCTAACATATGAAACAGGAATAGAACGTCGAGAAATCCCTTTATTTCAACAAAGTAACTGTATTCCGAATGCCACCTTTTTAAATGGTTACTGTAACAGAATACAGTTACTCATATTTTGTATTTTAAATACGTAACACCGGTACATGTATTCCGTTACTCCCCAACACTGTATATATAGATAACTATCTATCTATCTACATATATATATATATATATATATATGATACATAAATATAATATAATATGAATATAATATAAAAAATATATATCTTGGTATCAAATTAAAGCTAACATTTGTGAGACTTCATCAGAGGTGTAAATATTACGTTCCACCAATCAGACGTTGCAAGGTGAAAAATACATGCGACGCTAGTTACGCCGCTCGTCCTTGTCCAATCAAATGTCTGTAACTGGGCAGAAAATTTAGATTTTTGACAGAAAATGGCTCTGAGGCATTGTGGGAGATGAAGTTATTCAGGAAATGAGCTGTAGTCTTGAATGGATGTTTCTTTTTGGAAGTGAAAGGTAAGTCTGATTTCATGTTATTGTTTATTGAGCGTCAGATATATTTGTGGTCTTCTTTTGCGACTGGTTCAGTTAATTTTGGTCGGAGCTTGACAAAACTTGCATTTTTGGAACGTGTGAAATCTCGACTTTTAGAAAATTTTCCGTTTCCTTATTTACTTGAAGTCGCATGAAGTTTTGGTGTGTTGTTTGTATTTATGCAAATATTGCAAAATGACATAACTGCTCTTTCAATTGCTTGATGTTTTCACTGTGTTTGGTGGTGATATAAATGGGTTATATGAACTTCTAGCTCGAGGTTTAGTTGGAGGTTTCTGTGGATACCACACATGCCATTTACCATTTATTTACAACGGACCTCATGTCACAGCTAATGAAACAGAACATCCCCCCCACACACACACACACACACACACACACTTTGCCCCTGTTACCGGAGGTGTTGGGGATCAGGTTGATGTTGCCATAACTGAGACACACTCACTAACTTTTAACTAACAGTTTTAGTCTTGTTTTCTGCTGGACTTCAACCTGACCTTGAAGTATGGGTTTCAGATGTATCATTATGATTGCTAAGAAAAGCAAGAAAACTATATAGACATTCAGACTGTTTATTTCGTGCTGGCATAATGAAAATGTAATTGGTATTACTGAAGAAAACCTATGTGCACTTGAGTGTTTTGGTGTGAGTCAAGAATTCAAAATCAAGTGGAGCGAATGAGTTTTAAATCAACCACAGAGACTCTTCACCCATTAATGCTCTTAACTGAATAATAACAGATGTGCAGTGTTTTGTCTCCTGGACCCCTACACTCAGTGGAAAAAATGAAACACTCCAGAAATCCCTTTACAGTGAAAACATGTTTAATCAGAGTTTTTATGTGATCACATTATCAGTTTTTAAAGAGCTCTGAGACAATGAATTCTAGTTTTAGCAATGCAACTAGTGAGACAAAAAGCAAGAGATTTCAATAGAAATTACTTCAGGGAATTACCCAGAAGTCCCCTGTTTGGCTTCAGAACAAGCTGTTCCTGGAAAGATGGAGGGCAACAGGGCAGGTGAGTGTTTCCAGGTGACTCCTTGACAATGTTGTCACCGGCAGCAACACATTTTCCCAGTGTAGGTCTGAGAATGTCAGAATCAGGTTTCAGAGTCCTCTGCCTCATGTGGAACTAATCTGCTCTCAGAAACCAGGATCAAATTCCAGGGTTAGTCTCATGAACTGCCTTGTGTGTCCTCTGCAGTTTGTCTTCTTACTGAGACCTAACAGAAAAAGACTAAGGAAGTAGAAACATTTAACTTTATACCTTAAAAACCACCTTAAACTTTTCATTTGGGTCTCCGCTACACATGGGTTTAGTATTCACTTTAAGATTTTCCACATATTCTTCAATTAAAAGATGGACATAGCTTCTAGGTCTCAAAAGTGACGCTGAAAGTGTCCTAGACCTACATTCTTTCTAATGTCCAGCAGGGGGTGACTCCTGTGGTTGTTAAGTCTAATTGTGTCAAAGTCTCTAAACAGCTCTAATGCTCACCTGATCTCTGAGCTCATTAAAGACTTTCCTGATGAGTGTAGGGTCTCAGTTGCTAGTTTCAAATGTTATTAAATAAAACATGTTTATTTAGAAAATTATGGTCAAAGAAGGTCCAAAATTCACTCATTACATGTAGTTTCAAAAAGCTTTAGGATTTTAAATGGAACTTCACTAAGTTAATGGGGACATCATGATGGATAAATCTGTTTTACGTGCAGTCTACAGGTTTCCATTGAAGCTGCAAAGTAAGGGGAAACCTAAGATAGGAATGAAATTATTTAAAAGCAACATGACTCTCATAATATGGATATTTGCACTGATTGGGAGTTAATTTTTTCATAGCTTTGTTTACAAGGTAATTACGATAATAGGTTTAACTAATTAAATCTCTTTTGGGCCATAAAAAGATCACAAAATAGTGGTTTTTGAGGCGTTAAGACAGGGGTGTCAAACTCAAATACACAGTGGGCCAAAATTCAAAACTGGAACAAAGTCGCGGGCCAACATTAATATTTATTGAAAAAAAATCTTCCTCCAGATATAAGAATGAATCTTTTCTTATGGACTCAAACAAGTTTTGCTGAAAAACTGAATATGGAACAAGCAAAGCTTAATACTAAACAATATATATATTAGCTGTATAATACCAGTAGGCCAGCATTAATAGTAATTTGGTATGGCTTCGCGGGCCAAATGTAATTAGGCTGTGGGCCAAATTTGGCCCGCGGGCCAGAGTATAACACCTATGCGTTAAGACAAAAAGTCTATTTGGCAAAAACTGCAGGTTAAACAGAAAAATAACATATCATGATATTCAAAAGGAAATTAAAGGCATTCAAAAGCTCTTTTCGAGGACTTTAGATCATTTTTATCGGGGCTTTGGATGGAATTTAGAATGTTAACAATGTCTATATTGATGTTATTTAAGCCTTAAAGAGGTCTCAGAGGCATTTAAGTAGACCACTCTGTGGTCACTTTGCTACCTTTTTTAAGCCTCCTTAATTAGCTCTGCAACAACTACAACCACTGCCCCTAAAACCTGCACAAGAACCTCTGACAGAGAATATTTGACATTTTACACATTTTGAAGACTTCTGTGACTTTCCACACACATTTAGAAAATGCTGAAACTCTCTTACCCTCCTCTGAGGTTAATCTCTTCCTCAGCAGGATGTTTTCTTTCCACTCTGGTACTCATCACTAGTAATGGCTCTCGTTTTTCAGAGTTGCCGTGTTTTTTATGAAGCTCATCATCACTGTGAGGTCCTGCAGACTTTGCCCTCTCTCACAGCTCAGCTTTCACCTCTATAAAAAGCACAAAATTAAAGCTTTTGGTCTTGAGAGGAAAAATAGTTGTGACAGATAGTTTACCTGCTCTGTAAAACACCTCCATCCTTTTCACATTTGCTGCTTAGATAAAAAGCAGTTGTGATTTCACATTTACAGGATGTTTCACTGGGTGCTGATGAGCTGTTTGATTTCCTGATTAGCTTTGGTGACAATAAAATTGATCTAAATTTACACCTTTGAGTTTGGATGAAATACCAGAATCATAGCTGGATTCAAAAACATTGAAGGGTGTTAAATCTGAAGCAGTAACATGATTTGTTACAAAGCAAGAAAATTTTTCTCATCACAATTATAGGGTTTGCTTAGTCTGATCTGATTTTTGCATTTACTCTAAATTGGACTAAGCCTGTATCTGGTGCACTGTAATAATAACTGTAACTTTTAACTTGTGACTTGATCAAATTGCTAAAGATCCTGGTTAAAAACTATTATTCTGATCAGTTAAAAGTACTGATGAGGAACATTAGAGCATGTTGGATACATTATCTGACTAATATTATGGCTTGCTGTGTAATGCAGCCCATTTCAGAGGTTTGGTGAGTGAAATTCTTGTGTTTTATGAGTCTGTTGGGCCTCAGTCACACAGGCAAGAGACTGGTAGGTAACAACCCTGGCAACCCTGCATTGCAACAGAAAAATGTATGTGTATTCCCCAACTGGTTGGCTGGAGGTAAAATTGTTTAGCAAGTGTTATTAGACAAGTTGGTGTTCCATGTAAATTACTGAGAAAAGATCTGTAAACATTTTAGGACTGCTTCTAGTAAAAAAAAATTAAGATAGAAAATCTAATATCAAAGTAAAACTGGAGACTCAAAGCTGTCACACTGGACTCTAACTCGGGACTCGGGGCTGAGAGTACAGCTTTTGATGCATATGACCTGCTCCACCTTGCATGAATGTCAACTTTATATCCAGTAATACTGCTACCAAGGAAAACATAAAGTCTCCACAAAATTCAGCTTAGGATGCAGTTTATTTGAACAGAAAGACCATTTTGAGTAAACTCACTCACAGATATCGCTAATCTGCAAAGTAATGATGTAAAACAACAAATTATTTCTATACATTCCAGTATATATTCTTTTTAAGTTGCTGTGCTGTTAATGTAAGCTAACTTCCCTGGTTTATGAACAAAGGCTGTTACTGCAATCTCTACTAGTGACCTCTGAGGCACAATTTCTTCTGGTGGTTTCTTTTTCATTTCCTTCAGTCCTTTTGAAACATATCGATTTGGAATTTAACTACCTCACATCTTGAATAAGACTTACTCTGAGTTTCTGCAGCTCTCATTAACATGTTTCTATCAAGAACTCCTGGAAAACTTTAGAAAGTAAAAGAGTTCCTGCAGCTTTTATTCCTTGTGAAACGATCGAGTTGTGACCTGTAGTTCTCGGCTGGTTTATGCACAGTTATGTAACTTCTGTCCTTCATGAGTTTCACAGATCAAAGTTTTGCAAAATCTCAATAGAGTCCACACGAGTGACCTCATTTCCTGACTTCTCAGCAGGTTCTACTGGTTTCAGAAAACAGGACACTTCACCTCATTTTGGATTTTTTTAAGGTCTTTTGGTTTCATGAACATATAGTGGTCTTGTTACCTTTTTTTTTTTCCTTCGCTCCATTTCATGGATAAGGGTACTTTGGGGTTGCTGTATCAGATTGACTCTCTTGGATAGAACATTATTAGGATTTTTTGTTGAACTGTTTATAACCATACATTTTTCAGCACAGCATTTTGGACAAAAATTTCACTTTGAGTCATATGGCTACCTGATGGCTGGACTAAAATACTGCACATTTGTACACGCCAACCCTTTTAATAAACAACTATCCATTTTTTGTGCAGAAAACTTTGTTCACCAGTGTTCTTCTTTGTCTAAAATTAAATGTTTGAAAGTTTGGTCTGAAGAAGCACATGAGAATAACTGACTTTTTGATGAAAGTTTTCACTTTAACCCCCTTTTGCTGCTGTAGTCTTGTGATTCCCCTTTAGGCTTCAGTTGGGATGACTAGAGTTTAAAGAAGACGTTTTCTGTTTTCAGTCATTTATATTTGGCAACAGCTCTCTGGTTTGCAACCTCACCTTCCATCCAAAACAGCCTTATGGCAAAATGTGAAAAAGTCATGAAAAGAAATGCATTTGTTTGTGAACATGGGCACAAAATGTGCTCTTTTTTTCATTACAGTCAGCACAACTTTGAAATTGGAGGAACGTTTTATGTCTACACTATACATGTTTCTGAGAGTCTTGTGAGCAGATGGTACAACAAAGAGAACTTTTTAAAAAATGCCACTTTTTGCATTTTCACCCAATTCATGACCTTTTTTCTTAACTTATTTGGGATGATTTGCTGCCTACAACCTGCAGCAGATCACAAATAAAGTGTGATTCAGTAATTAAAATAAAGCGTGAAGTTATTCAGTTGAATGTGGAACTCCAAGTGTCCCTCATGCGCTTCAAGATGTCCAATACTTCAGATACTTCACAAACTTCAATGTAATTGGATTTTCTTTGCAAAATCTGGGACAAGTGAGGAAAGTTGGGAAAGAAACAGAATTAGCAAGAAAATGCATGTCATTGATTGAATTAGAAAAAGCACAAGTAGAAAGCTTACAGTGGAGGTGGGTCACAAAGTAGCTTGCAGCAAATGTAGACGGGCTAAAGCAGCTTAAATAGGATATTCTTTATGAGATTTGCAAAGTGGAAACGGATCTGACAGACTGTTCAGTCCATGGTCTGTCAGAAATGATTTATTATTTATTTGGTCCTGAATCAAAAAATATTATTTTGTCTATGATAGAATCCACATAGTACACTAAAGATTTCCTGGTAGTCTCCTTGAAAATGATTAAAAGATTATTTTCCTGATTAGTGAATGGCTGATTAATTGTATAATTATTCAGTTCTACTTGTTTTCCATTAAATGTGAGCTTGATAAACACCCTCATTAGCAGCTGAAATGATACGGAGCTCTACAAACCATCTGCAGATTAGGGATGGGTATCGTTTAGGTTTTATCCGATACCGGTGCCAAACCGGTACTTTTGAAACGGTGCCGGTGCTTAAACAGTGCTCAAACCAGTGCTTAAAGAATGGAGAACACAAACTTTGTCCAAAAACCTCTCATGTTCAGCTGTTTTTTTGTAAAAAAGATAACAATGTTAGCCTTTTCTGCAGCTATAGGGCATATATGGTCTCACTCTTGGCTGGAAGCAGTGCTTAAACAATGGAAAAAACACAAACTTTGCCCAAAAACCTCTCATGTTTAACTGTTTCCCACTTTTTCTTTGGTCATTTTAGCCTTTTTAGCCAGGGTGACGGGAGTATCTGCCATCAAACAAGAAGACAGCCGCATGTAACTACGACGGTGTTTGCTAGTTCACCTTACATGCATTAATGTAATAATGTGGTTAGCGTACTCAACGTTAATTACACACGAACAACATGAAGCTACTCACGCAGAGGAGAACGGCTGCTGCTGCCATCATCATCCTCATCATTTCTGCTACGCTGGCAGGGCTAGGGGCCAGGACTCCACTCTTCGGGTTTTTGGGGGATGTTGCTAACTCCGGGTCCGATAACAGGCACCACACCCGCAGTAGATGTGCACGGTGTGAGGTCTCGCAGCAAGCTATCAAACACAGCGCATTTCTCGGCTTTTAAAAAAAACGCTATGCGATTTGAGGTGTTACCTCCTTTGACAGTATCACAGCATCAGCTTAAAGCACTTGTTGCAGGCTGCTGAGTTTGCATCTTTTGCTGTGAAGTACAGCCAGACTTTTGACCGCTTTGCCTTGGGCATTTTCAATCTGTAGCTCTGCTCTAAAAGAATGTACGTACCTAGCCCCGCCTACTATCCTCGGAAACGTAAAATGATTGGCTAGAATTGGCTCAGGAAAAAAAAAGCACCGAAATAAAGCACCGAAATGTGCGCTGCTTTTCGGTCTGGTTACTACCGTTTATGTCAGAACCGACACCGGTACCCATCCCTACTGCAGATGTCTGTTTCTTTCTTGGCATTTCTGTTGGAAATGTTTCTTTCTTTCTTTTTTTCTTAACCAAATGTAAACTTGAAAAACCTACTGTTGTTTACTAAAGACATATTGAAAACTTGCAGGATGTGAAATGAAAGTGAAAAAGTTTGGAGAGTCGCCATGTTGTTTTGGGGGCTCTGAAATTACAAACTTTAGCAAGCTCAAAATGATTTTACAGTCTCTCACGTTTCACTGCAGAAATTCTTGTTTTACGAACGTGCAACACATGTTTGTATGCAGCTACAACGGTGTCTGAAATCCCTCACAATGCGTGCAGCTGCCTTCTCTCACGCTTCTCGCCTTTCCTGCTTAAAACCAGAAAATCTTAATTTCCTGGCGATCGAGGCGAATGCAGTGCTTCTTTTCTCAGATCAAGTCTGGAGCCTGATACGATGCCATGCGAATAAACCAAAATCACAACAGAGAAGCAGAGTTTGTGATGAAGATGCCCCTTCATCCCAACAATTCTGAAGACTCATGGGGGAAAAATCCAAAGGATTCATCCAAAGGGCTTCAACCACAAGGTCACTGAAATATTACAAAACAGAGTATGCAATTTACAGAAGCACAAAAAAGAGCAACATAACTAACTAAACACAATAGCACGATAACAATGCAAAAAAAAGCATCAGATAGTGAAAGGCAAAAACAGAACAAAAACAACAGCAAAAAGCACCAACATGAAAAAAATGATGAAAAACACAAAAAAACATCCTCACTTATATAAAAAAACCACATCTACTGGCTTGGTACACAACACACCGCAGGTCAAACACCGTCTTTCTAAACGCAGAGAGCAACATCACAACAAATTAAAACAAGAAAATGATGGACCATAACACTTATAAACAAGAAAATATGATGCAGCCCATGTCAATATCAACAAAGCTACATGCGTCAACATTCTCAATAACATCTATGACATGAAAAATTGCAAGATACACTGTTAAAAAAAAAAATCCTAGAAAAACAGTAATATTCTGGCAGCTGGGGCGCCAAAATAATACCAGAAAATAACAGAAAATAATTTTCTCATAAAAATACGGTTATTTTCAGTAATGACAATACAGTTTGTTGCCCTAATTTTACATGGGATTTTGCCTTTTTCAAGTGCTTTTAAACATTAAAACTCTTGAGCCACGATCGCCCTAAATAGTAATAATAATAAAATTATTTGATGTAAAAAAAGTTTATGAGAATCATTTTATATATTTTTCCATATAGCATTACATTTGAATTTAACAGTTCAATCTTTCAAATAACGGACACATATTTGTGAAATCATGATACATTTGTGACTGTATTTTAACGATCTAAATATGCATATGTACAGACAAATACATTTAAAAAACAAGAAAATTATGTTTTATTACATTACAGTGATTTTACGTTAATTTACATTTGAAATGTGAAATCAGTCTATTTATGTAAATTTAATGATATTCTAGAAGAACAGAACACAACTGTAAAATACACAGTAAAATACTTTTATATTAGGATTTTTTTTTTACAGTGTAACATTCAAAAGTTGAAACTAACAACACACAAACAGTAACAAAAAGAAATCAACAAAGAAACTACACAAAGTAATAAAGTGACAAACTGCAAAAAGCAAAACAATGAACAGCAAATTAATTAAAAAAGCAACAAAATGTAACAGCACAACTCAAAGTTAAAATGTAAATACAGTAAAAGGCAACATTGCAAAAAACAGCAACAAGAGACCAAACAACAACAACACAACCACAACAGCCCACACAGTAACAATCAAAAGCAACAATTGATAAAAAGCAACAAGCAAGAAAAATAGCAACACCATGAAAACACGACAAATTAAACCAATAAATGATTATAACGCAATGAATAGTTACAACAAATAGAAAAGCAACAAAACAACTACACAAATACAGGAAAACAATGCAAAACGCAGCAAGCAATAATCAATGAATGGCAACAATGCGAATGATAATAACGTGATGAAAGGAACAAATAACAACACAAGAAAAAGGAACAACTAACAGCAAGAATCACTGAACAGCAATAAACATAACAAAAATCATCATCAACACAGGAAACAGCAACAATCAAAAGCAACAAATGAACAGCAACACGCAACACAGGGAAAAGCTTAATGTTGGTTTTTGGTACCAGACTGATTCAGATTAAAGAAACTGTGCAGCTGCTGACAAGTTGACCAACCTCTGCAACATGTCGTGTTAATGAGTGACAAACTCTCCCACAGTTTTTTCTGCTTCAGCCTCTCTGAACCAGGGCATTACCTCACCTACCAGTTGTCCCATTTGTCATTAGTGATCCAGAGAGAGCGTTCATGTGTTACATAACAAGGTGAAATTACAGCAGAGCTGGCATGGTGCTCTTATTCTGACGAGACTTCCTGCTCTGATTTTTTTTCTCTCCTCCTCGTTCATGGTGAAAGAAACCTCCACTTTTCTGGTCACAGAGTTGAGAAGTCGTCACTATTTTCCCTTCTTTCTATGTGGTTTCAGAACTGGAAAACTGATGTAATCTGTCACATCACTGCTGGTGTTTCTAACTGGAACTGCGGTTGAATTTGTGACACTGGGGGATGAGGGGGTTTGTGGGTAATATGAGGATGGATGATCTGAGAAGGGGCTAAAAACACAATATGATCCCCTAAAAATGTTCTCGTCCCTCACTTTAATGACTTCAGTGTGGAGTCTGCAGCTGCGTCCAACCAGACCTCAGTCAGTTTTCCAAATTTAAAGACGTCTTCTCTTAGGTTCACTTTCTCTAAGACAACTATTGAACCTGTGAAGAACGGCAACACTCAGTAAAGAAAACAACCCACTGCAGTCTCAGTAGATCGCCTTCCATCAGTAATCTCCGAAATGCTGATGGTCATTTTTTTATATTTTGAGTTTTGCACTTGAAACCTTATAAAATCTTATTCTGTAGGATAATCTTGTCTTATTGAATAAGATTATAGAATATTATTCAGTAGGTCTTGATGCATGCGCAATCATCCAGGTAAGGAAATCCCAAAAAGTTGATTCTGTTCATCAGGATGTAACGTTTTCAGTGGGAGAAACATGTCTTCAGACTTCAGTCAGTTGAGACTTCTTCAGTCTCAGCTGACTGTAGGTGTCCCCAACAACATGGTTGGGGAAGGTGATGAAACATTTCTCCCACGTCCTGATGAACAGAATCATCTTTCTGGGATTATTCAATAGGGTGCAGTTATTAAAAAGAACTGTAATATGCATTCATGCAAAAACAAATAATCGAATACACCCCATGATTCAGTGGCCTATAAAACTGACTTTAGAAGCAATAACTTAATAATTGTTTTCTGTATGACTTTATCAGTCTCACAGAGTGTTGTGGACGGAGTTTGGCCCAGTCCTTTTTGCAGCGTCCCCCCAGTTCTTTGAGGTTTGTGATTATTCATTTATGCACAGCTCTCCTGAGGTTTCACCGCAGCATTTCAATCAGGTTGAAGTCCAGAATTTGACTGGTCCATTCGAACACCTTGATTCTTTTCTTCTCAGTCATTCTGCTGCAGAGTTGTTGCTGTGCTTGGTATCATTGTCATGCCGCCCCAATTTCAGTCAAGCTTTAGCTGACTGCTCGTCTGTTTTGATTTTTTGTTGATTCGACAGATTTGACTCTAGATTATTTTTTTGACTCGGTTGACTCACGGACTGCAAGATGCCCAGGTCCTGTGGCTGCAAACAAACCCAAATCATTACCCTTCCACCATCATGATTGACGGTGGTTTGAGGTGTTTGTGCTGATATGCTGTGTTTGGTTTTCTTCAAACGTACATTATGACCAACATCTCCACTTTAATCTTTTCATTATGTCTGAAGGACATTGGCCAAGTGTCCAGATCCAGCTTTACAAACCGAAGCTGTGCTGCAGTTTTCTTTTTAGTGACAAGAGGCTTTCTCCTGGTAACCCTTTCAGACAAGCCAGACGGTCTTTTTTGATTTGTACTGTGGTGAATTTTAATATTTATCATGCTAACTGAGGCCTGTAGAGTCTGAGTTTTTTGCTCTTGGGCTTTTTGCAGTTTCTCTGAGCATTGCACAGTTTGACCTTGGGGTGAATTTCTTGTGATATCCATTCATGTCTGGGAAGTTTGGCAGCTGCCTTGAATGTTTTTGATTTGTAATTTTTTTTTTTTTTTCATTGTAGAATGATAGACTTCAGATTCTTTGGAAATAGCCTCATAACCCTTCCCAGACTGATGGGCAACAGTTGCTCCCCTTAATTCATTGCTGATGTATTTTCTCTTTGGCACTGTGTTAACACATACCTGAAGGTTGCAGACCTGCAAACTGACAAAACTTCTGCTTTTCATCAAGTGCATTCAAATCAGCATCATGTGGCTGCTACTTACCCTTTAAATTCACATGGAAACACTGAGAGGTATAGTTAGTTTTTCACAGGACTGCAAAGTATTTTGAAAAAGTTGTTTTTTTCCGTGATAAAAATGATCAAAATTAGCATTTTGACCACTGCTGTGTTATTTTTTCAGAAAAGAAGTCATCACATTTGTAAGAGGGCTTTTCAGCTAACGTCAACATGCTTGGTTATCTTATCTTAGCTCTAATATGTACCTGGATTAGAGATACAGAAACCTTTGGCAAGTTGACTGTTAAGGGGACAAATGAGTATTTGGAGCAGCCCCAAGATCCACTTTTTGTCAGAATTTTACTTAGTTATTTAGAAATTTTGTAATGTTTAATATATATATAGACTATTGTCTTTGAGTATAGTGATCAAACCTAATCACCAGACTGAAATGCTACAGGTTGATAACCTCATTTCAAGAAGTTGCTTAAGCAGAAAATTAATGTCTAAGATTCTTTAAACTTGTTTGATCATCTTGAAAAGGCACAAATTTGATCTCGTCTGTGACTAATGGTGGATTTCAGTGCTTGTGTGACCTGAAATGTTTTAGAACAGATTTTTAGTTGTGTTAACATTAAGTGGCGTTTACTCCACCCTTACAGTCACAGGCGTTTACTTTGATACTCCCCAACTTCTAATTTTCAGCTGTGAAGAGGCTGGAGCTGAGGACTTGAACACAGCTGAAGATAAACACTTCCTATCCATCCTGTCTGACTCTCTGATTAATCACTGCCAGCATTTCTCAATTTGAACATAATAGATGTGACTGTTGTTCATATTTTCATCTCTCATCTTCAACAAAACACATTTCCTGTGTCCTGAGTTAGGAAATATGGGTTAAATTCATTATTTTACTTCAACAGATTGGTGATCTGTACAGGATGTACCCTGCCTCTTACTCTATGACAGCTGGGATAGTCTCCAAATCTCGGTAACTCTGAAGTATTGATTAATTCAATTAATAGTGGTTAAGAAAATAGAAAAACATAATAAGGTTCTGTCATAGCTAATAAACTGATAAAGCTTTATGCATGTGGAGGGTAAATAAAGACACTTTTTTTTAAAAAAGGACTCAAAACTTCTTTATTGTTAAAAATCAATATAGAAATAAATGTATGTAGAAAAACATCAACAGCAATACATTCTTATTTTTCCTTACAAAGCACTCCTCTGTTTTAAATGATCCCTGCATTATAATAATGGGCTTTATAAATGAAGGCGGTCAGGACTGCAGCTGGAAGGTAAAGGCACAGTACACTGCTTTATTGTCAGGAAACAGCATCTAAGCAGGACTGTGCAACATTGTGTGGAAGAATCAGAAAACACCCTGCTAATGCTGTATTATATCACTGCTCTCTACTGTCTCTGCCTCCATCACTCCACCATATATTATTAGTGTGACAGTAGGTAAGTTTGAGGCTGGTGGAAGGACAGGAAGTTAACGGCAGCCATGAGTATTATAAAGCTAGATTAGCAATTTAGTTTGTAGCCCTAATCTGCGACTTTCATTACTGCACTTCTCAGATACCACAGTCATGTAATCTGTTTCCTGCCAGTGAGAAAATTTATATTACAACACACACTGTAACTAATTGAAAGGGTACCTAGTCTGCTCATTTTCAGCACTCTGCTTCTTTTCTTGGACTCTAGTAGAGTAGCTTTGCATGATTCACAGTTCAAATAAAAATCGATACTTATCTTATATTTGCCCTTTATAAAGCTCTCCTTTTAATGAACCCTCAGTTCATTAAGTGAGTTGTTAAGCATTTCTAACAACTCCATTCCCCCTTCGTTCTTCTGACTGGCCAACATTTGGAAGCTTGTTGACAGAGTTATACTGTCTGGTATTAGCCTGAAGCACATGGTTGTACTGACTACTCAGAGTAGTTTGAAAGCTGAGCTTTTGGCTTAGAAGGATTACTTGAGCCTCATTCTTTGAAACCTGGCGACTTGTAATATGAACATTCAGGATCTTAATGTTATATACATATGACAGGTAAGAAAATGCAGACTAGGTGCCCTTATAGAAATGCCCATTTGAAGACACGTAGAAAGGCAGATCATGGCAGATCATTACTTGTTCTAACTTAGCTGCCATCTCTAGATGTTGGTTAAGTAAACAGCACTTAGGTTTAATGCAGATATTTCTGGATTTGCTAGCCATCAGAACATTATTAGAACATTTCAGCCACATTATAGTTATCTATTACTCTTTTCTTACAAATGTTGTTATTATGATCAGATTTTGTCTCAGACATTTTTGTTGTTCAGTGGGTCATTAAACTTGTTTTGATGAAATTGTTAAAAATGGTATCTTTATATTTCAGTTATTAATGTCTTTCTTACGTGTTGCTAAACATATCACAAACAATACAACAGGATGTATTTTCATGCATAATTTCAATAAGAAAATATATACAAACCCTTTAAAGACTGAAATGTCTGAGTTCTGAGCCGGATGGCTCATTGTTCCCGCAACTATCTGATTGTGACAAATAGTGTAAGTGAATAAAACTGGTGTCTGAGGTTTCCTTTGAGGACTGCATAGAGGATAGTTGTCTAGCTACTCAAGGAAACAGATACTCATAGCGTTCCCGATCTAGCTATAGCTACCCCTATTTTAGGCTTTAGTCTCACAGACCTATAGACTGAATGCTAGGGAAAAATATTTTAAGAGTGTTTGCAAGCATGTTGGCATCTTCCATGCCATCTATAGGTCCCGTAGGCTTTTGGAGCAGCGCCTACTTTGTTACCAGGTTCACCCAGTGATATCCAGCAACCACTCTCCAATATTTTTCCCTAGCAACTGGTGGTTGCCATGTGATGGGTTGCTAGGCCTGCATGACTGGGTCTGTTGTTGAGTGTGAAAAACCACCAGGGCAACTATGACTCCAACGAGTTAATTTGGTAAAATACAGAAAGAGACTGTATTTAGGGAAATGTTTTATCTGATTAACCAGGCATCAGATGGCAATTAGTTTCCATCTTTTGGACCAGTTAACAAGTTAATTTCCCATTTGAATATTTTAACCCTACCTAGCTAGAGATAAAATCTTTAACCAAACATAATTTGGTTATTAAAATTTAAATGATTCTGCTTCTGACTTGCAGTCAGGCAGCAGTGTTAGTTTCCCATCATGCTTTAGCATGAGGAAGAACAAAGACGAGGATATTATAGTACCATTTGGTGTTTTTTGGTGTTTTTTTGGCCATGGTGAGAGAAATGCATCTGCAAAAATGTACTGAAAAAAAAAAATACATTCTCTCCATATACATATAAATACATTTCTGCTGTGCAAAATGCAAGTGTAGAAGCCTCTCACCGAAGCTCAGCGTTCAGTCAACACATCCAATGTATTGACATGTAATGCATGAATTTTAGGCATTTCACCTAAAAATGTAGTTTAAAGCACCAAAACTCAGGCCTGCTTGATATTTACTTTAAAGGACAATGATAAAAGCCGCAGCTCTTTCTCCATTAATAGATCGGTTAATGGACGATCAATTAATTGTTTGTCTATTTTCAAGTAAAACATTTGCTGCTTCTTAAATGTAAGAATTACATGACAGTAAGCTAAATATGTGTTTCAGAAATTGGCTGGGCTATTTTTTACTTTTTTATTTTTTATGACTAATTTGGCTAATCAAAAATAACTGGCAGATTAATTAATAATGAAGATTAATTACAGAACAGCAGATTCACAAAGCTGGATTAGCTAACCTACAATGCTAACTTAGTTCCCGAAAAATATCACCTTACTGTATTTTTGGGGTGCCTTTCAGAGCAGAAAGTACATTATTTAGCATTTATATTATCAAATACTTTATTTACTTTTAATGTTTAAAATAGGTTTCTCATTGCTGATATCCAGTAAATTTATCACACATTATGCTGTTTATATTTTCCACACTAACTAGTGAAGCATTGGTTAAAGATTGGTGATATGGGTGACTGCCAGTTGCCGGTGGATGAATGTGAAGCAGGATGGTATCTTTTAAAACCTCTCGCTTGAATTATTTTTTATGACATTTCTTTAAAAAAATAACTCCTGTGAATTCCCATCTGTGGCCCTCGTGAAGCAATGCAATCAAAGACCTTTTGATAAATAACATCTCACAAGTTATGAAAATAGTAATCCAGGGAGCCAGCTTCCCATTATTTCAACACAAAATAAAATATATCTAGCATGAGTCTGAGGAACAATACCTCTATGTATCTTCATGTTCTAACATCACTTTAGCCTTGCTGCTAGATAAATATTAAAAATGAGGCATGTTTGCTATATCATTTTTTGAAAAATGCTCTCTCCTTACAAAGTCCCTGACAGGTATGTCCTGTACATTTTTTACAGCACTGGGTAACATGGTTGAGAGAATTCAGAGGCACGACTTAGCCATCCAAGCTTTGGTAATAAATCCCATCATAGGCCTCTGTTCGTCTACCACTTGCCAGGAATGGGTGTTCCACACTCATACCATGAGACGTAGTTGACATGGGAATGTCCTCCTATTTCTCCAAAGTGGACAGGTTCTTGACGCAATGCTCTGTAGAAACCTGGACAAAAAAGAACAATACGTGATGAGGAACATATTTTAAATCTGATACATTCATCTAATTTGTATCAAAGTGCCCGATTAGGAGCGGCAGAATTTCCTATTTAGTGTAATAAAAATGTACAGACATCTAATACTGAATGAATGATTGTGATTCTAAAGGAAATGGAAAAACTAAGAGATTCTAAAATGTCCTCTCTGGTTTCTGAACTCTTATTCTAGATGGGCATCAAAGACAATGACATACTCCAGAAGTGGGTGTCACATTGGATTTAAATGTAGCTGTTTTATATTTGTCTGTTATGTCTCACCCCAACCGGTCTCTGTATGTATTATTGTAGGGTCTAGCTTACAATTAAAAGCGCCTTGAGGCGACTGTTGTTGTGATTTGGTGCTGTATAAAAAACACTGAATTGAATTGAAATGTAAGTACAGGTATAACTATTTTCTATTTTTTAAGACAAACCATGCAGTATACTGGATCTTAATGTCCAAAAAATGCATGCTCTCTAAGGAGCTCAGGAAAATTCAGGAAAACTGAAATAAAGCTTATACCTTGTCTGGATGGGAGCTGGTCAGCTCTGAGCTGTCTGCCCGTTCGCCCATCCAGGAATGAGTCAACGAACTGACAGTGATCCTCACCAAAGCCAGTCTGATCTCCAATATTGTAGAATTTACCTATAAGGGGAAATATAGAGAAACAGATCAGATCTGGGATCAGTTTCCCTGTGAAAGTGGGCAATAAATTCAACATGTGTACTTACCATTGAGTGTTTCACTCAGGTAGATCTTGTACCTAAGTGAGTTGCATAGCTGTACACCAACAAACTTGCGGTACCAGGTCCTCTTCACATACTGTTTGCCATGGCAGTCAGAGTATGAGTCTGTCTTGAAGGGGAACTGAGTCCAGATGGCATCTTTTCCTGTACAGAAAAATAAATATAACTTTCTACCTTTAAACAAAGGCTTTTCTTATAACCATGTGGACATAAGGTGGATGTTAATTTACCTGAAACGTTCTCACTCACTCTGGGGTCCGCTAAAGAAAGAATAACAACAGGGTCTTAACAGCTTATATAAAGAAAGCATAACTGATACTGCACATTGATGCAGGAGTGCCTTCTTATAACTTGAGCAGCAACCTTCATCATCATCTAAATCAGTGAAGCAGAACATTTAATTATTTCTCTGTGTTTGAAATATAAGATATCAATTCACTCATGCAATGTTTGAAAAAATCAATATCCTGGATGTCAGCTTTTAAAAACCAACTAAATCAATGAATTGTTAGTAATTCTATCAGTAAAGTCCAGTTATGGATGACTGCATAACTGATGAATTGTATTTTGCAGGCATTTAGGAGTGAAGTCTCAAGTCTCACATTATGATACATTTCTAGCAGGAAATTACCTTTATACAATAGTGGTAATTAATTATACATTTGCAATGAGTTGCAATTCCTGCTAAGTGGATTTGAAATGGGCAGAAACAGTAGCTGCTGCTGAGGGTGAACATTAGTCTTAACTGATGAGCGGAAAGTTTGGAGCATTTTTACTTGTTGTCTAAAACATTTGAAGTCATGGAGAGGTCCTGGAGTTTAAGTTTGACTGCAGCTGCTTTGGCTTATGCATGATCTAAAGACAGGCATAGTTTGAGTTGAGCAGGAATGTACCTGACTCTGTGTTGAAGGTCACTGGTTCACTGGGAGGACCTGAGCCCAGCTCATTCTTTGGCTTCACCTTGAACTCGTAACTAAAAAATGGAGGGAAATATAGCATTACAATAATACATAATCAGGAACAGAGTCATAACATTTTCAAAGATGACACAGCAAACTCAGATGCCACAAAGTACAAAGAAAATGTAGTACTTCATTGTGGTTCTCAAGCAGTCCTTCAAGTAGGTATGAACTATACTGCAAAATCTTATTGAGAACTATAATTTATCAAAGTAAACTAAAAAATAAAATTAAAAAAATCAGCTCAGCCCAAAACAGTTAAAGTACTAATATATTCTAACACTACATTTCTCTGGATAGACTACCTTTATTTTTTATTGATTATACACTTTTAAGGAATTATTAACAAATTACTTTGAAGCTACTTGTTAATAATAGTGATTTTACTGTAGCAAAGGATTTCTCCTTAACCATTTCCTCTAGGTCTGTAAAAGACAATACAACAACTATTGTTTTCTGTTCTTTTATACTGTGTCAAAGTTACACAACTGACTATTAAAACAGGTTTTATAAGCTTGGACAGTCACAAGCATCATGCAACCCGTGCATGACAGTGAAAACCATGACCTCTGCTCACAGCTCTTTACTTTCATATGGTTTTGCTGGAGTCCAGACTTGCCATGGGCCAGACTTCATTTCTAACCACCTTCCTTCACACCAAATAGCTTTCCCACATCGCGGCTCGTTAAAGCGTCAGCAAGCGTAACAGATGCTCTGCTTATTTTACTGGGCTCAACTGACTTGGGTTGTTTGAACAGCTGAATGAAATGGCTGCAACGCCAACTAGCAGATGTTCAGTCAGATCTGAGGTGCAGAAACACTTAACATCCAGAGATTAATATGTATAAACCTGCTTTATTGTAATGAACTGGTTTGGTTTGGACTGTTTTCACATTTTTCATGTCTTCTCTTTCTTCTGTGTAGCCTACAAATGGACTGGTTCTCTTGGCTACACAGCAAATCAATCTCATAACATGAAATCATGGTAAATAAATCTGCAGATAACCCCTGATGCTAGGCTGTGAAAATTTGCACATGGAACACAAGGCTGGTCGATTTCCAATCTCAAATTCTACAGTTTAGAAATTGACTTTGACTTCAACTTCATGAAAAATAAACTTGAAGAAAGAAAACTAATTCAGGTAGAACTTACCTGCTCTCGGGTTTGAGGTTCTCTACGGCAGTATGAGTCTGGTTTGTAGTCAGGATGGAAACCTGTTCTCCATCTGGTCCTTTAGCAGTGGAGATGACTTCGTACTCTGAGAAGAGGATGACAGAATTAGGCCATGACCAACAGAATCGTGATAAAACACAGCTAAAACCACCATATGAGTGTTATAGGTTAGTCACCAAAGAGTTTCAATTTCATTCAGGTTTTTTTGTTGGGCTGCTGCAATAAAAATTCAGCCAATAAGTACCAGTGGTTTCATTGTCAGTCTTCTCCCAGTCCAAGATGATGAAAGATGGGCATCCCTCCACTGTCACCACAGTGAGGTTGGAGGGTGGAGTCTTTGGTGGTGATGTCACATTAGTCTCACTGGGTTCATCTTCGGGGAAGTAGTTGAGGGAAGAGGTAATGGAGCAAGGCTCGTCTGGTTTCTTTCCAGTTTTGTAGATGACATGAGGTGCTGTAGAAAGCAAATGTAAAGCATAAGTATCAATGGGGTTTGAGGTTCACTTTGTGTATGTAATTGGAGCTGGAACAAAAAATGCTTGGTTTGATCTCTGTGTCGCTATATGGTAAAACCCAATAACCTGCTAAAGTGACCATTTCAGCTTACCTACGTAACGTTTTTTGCCCATGGCGTCAATCTCAGAGGATGGCTGTGATTTAAAAAGATCTGACTCCTCCCATGACTCCTGTCGAGGTGCTGAAAGAAGAAACGCAACACAAAATGTCTCATTTCAAGAATAAACCTTGTGGAAAAAATGACCTTCCTTCTATGTGCAACATTTTTTGTAAACAAAGCAAAATATTACAAGAAGGTATGTCTACTTCTTGTGAGCTGGTTTGTGATATTTTGTGCATATTGTGCATGTCCATGAAAATATTTTTTTTCTTTGTTTTGTTTTTGTGGGTTTCTTTTGGGAGTGAGTATATAGTTAAAAAATACTATATTTTCCAAAAGCTTTTTTCAAAGAAAGCAGTGACTGGCATGAAAACTTTTAAAGTGCCCAGCAAGGCTCCATTTGGCAGCATATTGTAAACAGACTTCATGTTCAATCATTGATCACATGCATTTGGTTAAACTAGCAAAACATTTCATAATAAGCAGGAGAAAATTGTCTTAAATTGCAGTATGCATGTGGTAAACTGGACGAAACTGGGCTGATGACTACTACTTGATTGCCAAGTGGAAATCTTTGTACCAGTAGTTGTTGGTGTAGCAGTTGTGGTCTGTTTCCGTTCTTGTTTGATCGGCTTGGCGGTCACTGCTGGTACTTTGGGTTTCAGGACTGGCAGTTTATCATTCTGTTTGAAGTTGTTAACTTTGTCTGATGGAAAATATGTAAACAAAAACAGTTCAACCTTCAGAAAACTATAAATGTCGCAGTTAAACAAGGGTGTAGACAAAGTTGATTGTTTTTCTTATTGAGTTCCTACCCATTTCTCCAGGTTTTCCAACCAAATTTGGCTTCTTGTTGATCTGTATGGCTGGACGAGCAGGAGATCCTGAAAGAAACAAAAACATTATCTTTTTATAACCTCTTATCAGCCTTTATTTTACTGTCCTGATCCAAACCATCTCTGCATTTGTGACTTTTTGAATTAAAGGGTCTATTTCATGTACAATCATTTCTCATTTCTTTTACTACTATTAATATAAAGTGCTGCAATAATTTTCTGAAGTATTACTTGATGGGAATGTCTCTGCTTTAGATCAGATTCAGGCTTGTTCTGTAGTCTGTGGACAGTATCGCTCTACATAAGGTAAAAATAAAGCTTTAACAGCCACTTTGGATCTATTTTCTAGCCAGGTGCTGTCTAATCTCTTGGAAAATCCATTTTTTCAGCTAAGGTAGAACTCCCTACCCATTTCCAAATGCCAAATGAACCTTAAAACATGAAAAATTCCTTGTAATCCCACAAGATCTTTTGTGTTTTTCTGACTAAAGTCCAGAGCCTGCAGCCAATTACACCCCACCCCTGCCCCCTTTCCTCTTATTTAAGCAGAAGCCAAAATTCTTCACAATCAAGGAATTGACTCGGTTCCAAAACTAAATAGAATAAATGCAAAGCTAGGAACATGAAAGATGATGGAGTCCTGAAACATGTTAGCTCGTAACATGAAACAACACAGATGCATTCCTTTCAATCAGTTGCATGTAAATATGTATGAGGGGCTGCCTGTATGAATGTTTGCTGTTGTTTGACATGAAGTTTGGTTAAAATTGTTTAGGCTTCATAGAGATATTTTGCTTACTTGGGTAAACCTTGTATTATTCTTGGACATAAATTAGGAGGCTTGTCAACAAACCACAAGAGGTACAGTGTTCTCAAAGGATCATTATATTGGAAGGTCAGAGTGGAAACTGTGCTATAATTATAGCCTATGTTCAGAAATGCCTCATGATTACAATACAGAACTAGATTAAATAAATATTGGTATGATTTTTTTTCACACACAAATAATTCTAAAATAAAAAGCAAACAGAGGTTTCTACATTCTGGTGAAAACTGTCCAATGCACGCCATGCTGTCCTGGTTCGCGTGAGGGTTTTCTAAACACGGCATCTCTGCAGCAAGATGTCTGAAGCTCATCGCACTCGCAATCAGGCAAGAAGCACAAGCTGAAGCATTTGGACCCTGGACAGAAAACTTTTAAAATAATACCAAAGGTCCAATCCAGATGCCAGGTTCATCACAGGCTAATTAGAAACAGTCTCCTCCTTTAATTTCTGTGGTGAGAAAAAGCGCAAAGCTCTGCAAAGTGAGGTTCTGTAAAAGTAAGCTAACGATCAGGGGAGCGCATACTTTCCAAAGCCTTTGGCCAAAACTTTCAAGCTGACGGCCAGTATTTTCCTTCATGGTCCTTCTAAAGATTTGTTTCTGGACATGTAACACCACCAAACCATGCAGTCTTGGCGATGTAGAGCAACCGGAGCGGCAGTCAGCACACGGCATGGGCAAGTTTTGGGTGCAGACAAATGAAATTCATGCCGTTACCAACCATAAAGCCGCTCTTCTGTGGTGGGACCCGAACGACCAAACACTTCAGGGAGTTCAGACTTCTTTTCCTCCAGCAATGAGTTGTTCACTGCAGCAGGAGAGGCACTGCGATTAAAACTGGAGTCTGTATTTAATACTGATATAAAGCCCTGAGACGCCTTGGCCATTTTTCGGTTTTGCATTTTTAAGTTTCTGTCAAAAAGTCATAGATCAGTGGTTTCTGGGTGTTAACATACAAAAGACAAAACATCAAAACTAGAAAACTGGTGATACCAAAACCAGCTCATGCATACTGGACAGGAAGACCATGCCCACCATGACACCATGCACAATGTAAATCATTAACTGTATAATTCACTGTAAGCTTTTGTAACGTGTGATCTGACCGGGTTTCAATTCTGGGTTCTGAAGGTGGCCTAACTTTTGCTAATACAAAAAACAAAAAATATGCTTATTTTCCTCAGAAGACAAATGAAAAGAAAAACAGTTTTCTCATATTTTCCCTTCATTGGTACTTTAGTTCATATTCCAAATAAATATTGCAGCCAGTTTGTGCCAACAACTTGTTAAACCTATTAAAGTAATTGTTGCAGCAAAAGGACTATTTTCTTTCCTAGTTGGGTTGGAAACTACTTCAAATCATCAGAAAGTAAAGCAAACACTACAAATAAAATACTGGTATTAAGTTTGACAGAGAGCCCATATAGCAACTATTATAACTACTACTATATCAAAGTACAGAGTAAAGCTCAACATGTGTAGGCAGGTCTGAGCCAGTAATAACACTCCACTACACCAGCTCTCATTAACTAAGTTACATTTTAGAAGCATTACTTTATCTAAAAGAGTAACAACACTCCCAATAACATTGATGCCTTATATGTATATTTTTTAGATATTTCTCTATAAACTTAAAAGGCCAGTTTCAGAAAAGGGATTCTAATTGATAATAAACTTGACAGATTATTTTCTGTCATATTTTTTTTTTTTTTTTTTTATCATTTTCAGCAAATAACAGACTCTTTTCTTTAGATTATAACTCTGGAAACACTATTTAAACTACACACAGCTTTTTTAAAAAACCATCATGCTAATGTTCCCAAAAACTGCAAAAACTGTGCGGTAGCATAAAAAAAGTTTCAATTGTGGGTAAATGGCCAAAGTTTTAAAAAATCAATAGTCAATCCTGCAGACAACAAATAGCTTCATTATTCAATACTTTTGTAAAACACAATATTTAAGCATACGTCCACAAACAAACTTTTTCAGTGACCTTAGTGTATTATCTGACCATTTTCATCTCCAGATGGAGTTCATCCAAGAAAATATACATTATTTCAAACTGGTCAGAGTTTAATAGATCCAGAGTTTAATGTCTGGTTCTGAGGAATAATTAAAATGTTTTGGGAAATATTCTACATGGTTATTAGAGCAAAGCAGTGAAACAGTGAAGCAGTGAAATGTTTTTTAGCCCAGCACCCAAAGAGCTGAAGAGGTCTCAGGTCTCTGAATTTGCTACAGTTTCCCCAACCACAATCTTAAACCAGATGGTTAAATATTCCCCACCACCAACAACTTGTAGAACACAGAGGGACACAATCAGCTGCTGAGCTTAAGTAACCAACTCACATAATCAAGCATCTCCATCGGCTTGATTAGTTAAGTCTCTCTGACTGAAGCTTTGCTCAAAACTGTCTTGAGGCAGCGAACATGGGACAAAAAGACAACACAGATGGACAGACCAATGGTGGACAAACAGATGGATGGATGGATGAATAGTGCATGGACATTAAAGTATTAATAAAAAATGGATGGACACAAAAAACACCAACAAGAGCTGCAGTGGAGGTGAAAATGCTGCAAAAGCGAGTGAAGGGTTAATGATGAAACACAGAAAGACAAACAAGGTCTTTTTTACCCAATCGAGGTCGGGACCATATGGCCGGTTTAGGTGGGGAAATGCCCCGGTGTGGTTGTCCATTTACTGTTGGGAGAAAACTGAGTGTTATGAAGGGAAAGAAACTGTCTCTGAAAACTGAACCTGATACGAGGACAATCAACCAAGTCCTTTTCTAACCAAATAAATCATATTTGTTTTTACTTGTCTTGACTATTTGGACCAACATTCGTCCATTTCCTTAACTGTACAGAATTCCTTAATTCTTGTCATGGATCAGTTATGAACCAAAGATAAAACTTAATCTGCATTATTTATTCTGGAAGCAATATAAAATCCCACTAGTTGATCTATTAACCTTTTAGACAAAGCTTTTAACGGACTTGTGTGGTTGTTCACCTGAAAGGTTCATTTAGCAGCCAACAGTTAAAAAAAAATGAAGTTTCACAGCATTTAAATCAGAAAAAAGGCAAAAGTAAAATTGTGTTGAAGGGTGATGAAATGCGAAACAGTGTTGAGACACATAAGAAATTCTTTCTTAAAATTGAAAGAATAGTGGCACAGAAAACCATTGCAGAAACCCCCAAAATGTCTCAGACTGTAACAATAGATGGGAAACTGGAAGATAATGAGTCCACAAGAGTGTTGATTAGAATATCTCAAGATTCTACAACCTACCCATATGGAAAAGATATATATAAATCTTATAAAGTTTGTATCTGTCTTGTGTGAAACTTGTATGAAAAGCATACAAGAGAGAAAACAGATATAAGATCCCTTGAAAAATTATATAAATGAAACTTGTATGTTTTGGATACTTCCTAAAACAATATATGAAAGTAATGAGAAAGTGGCCACTTTCATGAGTAAATCATATAAGCCTGATATGATTCACTATATGAAGCAAGCTAAAGCAGATGCAAGTCTTATACAAGTTTTTCCTATTTCTTTTCCATATGGGTAAACAGTAGGTATATTTGATATTTCAGTTCTTTTTGGTATCAATTTTTCATCATCTTGATTTTAGAATCTTGAACAAGAGAGAAATATCATCAATAAGCCTGTAAGTATTTTTCCATCAAATTTGCATTTGAGTGTAACTAAAATTTGACTTGAAAAGAAAAGTCAAACTTAAACTTGAGTACTTGAAATTAGATATATTTAATGGCTTAGCCTATCAAAACATTTTCCCCTTGGACAGTAAAAGACAGGAAAGCAGCAAAGTGAACATAAAAGAAACAGGTACAAGGAGGATTACCCCCAAGTTTCCCTGAAGTTGGGGATGAGTTACTCGATCTAGAGGAGGGGGAGTGGGGCTGTCTGAAGCCATTAGAGAAGGGAAAGAGAGGGTTTCTCGATGCAGGCCTCATGGATCCGGTAACTGTGGTAGCTGCTGGGTTGTAGGGCTGCAAGGGCAGCGATGGAGTGAGATTTCTTTTGTTTCCTTGACCTAAAAGATCAAAAACAGTTGCACGGCCTGTGTTACAGTCTGATTTGACCTTTATCTGTGTTGGCAGACAAGCGAGCTTGCAGCAGCCCTGTGCAGCATCGTTAGTGATGGACCATTAAATCTGATGTCATTGAATTTATGGAATAAATGAACAAATGAGCATGATGGGACCAAGATGATTCTTTAAGCGCTCACAATCTTGAGAAACCAGTCATCGAAGATGCTGATGAGTTTTGATAACTGGAAGATTGTGTGCTGCATGCAAACACCAGATGAAATGTGCGTGAAGGTGATACTCCTGGATTGAGCAGCCATTCCTGTGGAAAAAACCTTTAGTGCTAATTTCACTGGAAGCTGCCTGTAAGCTCAAGGGAAAGAGATGATTGCAAATTAACAGCAGACAGACAGAGCAAGGTTGCTTTGATTGCAAGATAAAAGAAGCTGTTTGTGAGGTTGTTATTACCCCATGTGTTAGTTTTGGCCCGCTCATTGGCCAGTGCTGATCTCAGCAGTGATGAGCCGTCCTGTGATTTGCCAACAGCTGTATGAAAAAAAGAAGGTTGAACACTAAAAAAAATGAAGGCATTTTTCAGTTTGAGAGATGGTCTGCATCCTGTCAAATTAGAACCTGAAAATGTAAATATATGTAAACATTCTTCTTAAAGTTTGCCAAGCAGAACTGACCGTTGAGAAGGTAAGACACGAAAGGCAATACTTTTAAAGCCTTGGTTAGATTTGGATTCAAAGTCCATTTTAAGAAGTAGGATTTGACTATGAAGACTTATCATGGGTTCTTTCCTCAAAATCTTACAAAGGTGGTGTAGAACCTAAAAAATTGTATGTGATCAGTGCAGGATGTGCAGTCTTTTTGCCAATAGTCCACCAACTCCTGGCACCAGGCTGCACATATATGCCAGATCTTTTCACATAGTGCAAAGTACATATGACACTTGCCTTGGTAACAGGGTGATATAGTAACAGTCGCCAGGGCCCTTTGACCTCAAATGAGCAGTTTATGGAGGCAGAAATTAAATCCAAATAAAAGTAAGTATTCAGCCAGTTATGTCTCAGCTGTCCAAAAAAATACATTTAAAACCAACCAATTTTGTAGAACTGCTATGATTATTTTCAACATCTTAGGTAATAAGTGATGAAAAGATTTTAAGAGCTATACATCTTTAAATGTACTCGGTTGACAGTAGCTGAATGTGCTACATTTCTTTGTGAAGTTCAACTGTTGGATGAAACTCTTATTTTTGTAGCCCCACACACAGTTTAAAAAGACAAGAAAACACACTCATTCATTTGGTGAAAAAAATTTAAATGCAGGACATTTTTAACTATGCTCATACTCATTTTTAAAGAACCACATTGCATTACTTACACCCTCAAAAAGCTTAGATATTGTGAGATACTACATCTCACAGAAGCAGAAAGAGGATTTTTTAGAAGAAGTCAAGTTTTGAAAAGAACATTTGGCATTTTTGGGACAGAATATGGCAAATGCAGTGAAACTATTTGCAGATGATGCTTTTATATTCATGGACACCATACACTGAGTCTAGAACAGTTTTAAGTATTAAGGGACTTGGAGAGACAAGACAGATATTTTTCTACCAAAGCTGACTATGATAAAACTGTATGTTTTCTAAAACATAATGATTATGTCACAGACAAAAAAAAAAAAAAGAAAGACAAAAAAAGATTGTAGGGAGGAATTACCAGTGGGGTTACGAGGCTTCTCAGGTGCACTAGTGGGTGCCTTAGTGGTTTGCACATGAATGGAGTCACCTCTGGAGGCTAACTTAGTAAGAAGGACGGCTGTGATGTTGGCATGAGGGGCTTTGGTGGACAGAAGTTTGGGGAGGGCAGGAGTGGGAATATCCGCTGGTTGGGTGGTGTTGTTTCTAATTGTGTTTCCTTTTTCTGGGATGAAAGAGAAGAGAGGTACTGAGGTCATAGGAAACTGGTCAGTGTTTGTTTTTGCTTGATGTGTACACTATGATATAAAATAAAATAGACATGCATTTTGACTGATTTCATCCAGCAACTCTGGAGAAATTCAAATCATCAGATACATGTCTTTCAAAGCTGGAAATTTGTTTAGCTTTTCTATCAGATAGGACATGGTATAGATCCTTCATTTGATACTAAATAAAACATGTTCATAATGAAGGGTCCTCGCTGGCTTATTGGTTGGTGATATGCAGTAGTGTGAAAAAGTGTTTGCCCTCTTCCTGATTTCCATTCTTATGTATTTTTGTCATACTTAAATGTATCAGATCATCAAAAACTGTAAATATTAGGCAAAACACAGAATGCAGTTTTTAAACACAGGTTTAAGAAATCACTTAATTAGCACCTGCCTGACAGAGTGGAATAGACCAAAACATCCTCAATGCTATACATTATGGTGCAATCCAAGGAAATCCAGGAACAAATGAGAAACAAATTAATTGAGATCTCTCGGTTTGGAAAACATTATAAAGCCATTTCTAAAGCTGTGGGACCAGCAAACCACAGTGAGAGCCATTATCCACAAATGGCAAAAACATGAAACAGCTGTGAATCTTCACAGGAGTTGCCAGCCAAACAAAATTACCCCAATAGCACACCTACGACTCATTCTAGAGGTCACAAAAGATACCATAACAACATCTAAACAACTGCAGGTCTCACTTGCCTCAGTTAAGATTAGTGTTCATGACTCCACCATGAGAAAGAGACTGGGCAAAATGGCCTGCATGACAGAGTTCCAAGACGAAAACCACTGCTGAGCTAAAGAGCATGAAGGATTGTCTAAGTGTTGCTAAAAAACATCTTTATGATCCCCAAGACTTTTGGGAAAATACTCTGTGGAGTGACAAAATAAAAGCTGAACTTTTTGGAAGGTGTGTGTCCCATTAAATATGATGTAAAAGTAAAACATTATTTCAGAAAAAGAACTTTATACCATCATTAAAAAATGGTGGTGGTAGTGTGATGGTCTAGGCCTGTTTTGCTGCTTCAGGAACTGGAAGACCTGCTATGGTAAAAGGAACCATGAATTCTGCTCTCTACCAAAACATCCTGAAGGAGAATGCTATATCATACTTGGGTTCTGCAGCAAGACAATCATTCAAAACACACCAGCAAGTCCACCTCTTAATAAAAACAAAATGGAGATTTTGGAGTGGCCTAGTCAAAGTCCTGACCTCAATCTGACTGAGATGCTGTGGCATGACCTTACAGAGGCAGGTCATGCTCGAAAACCCTCCAATGGGGCTGAATTACAACATTTCTGCAAAGAGGGGTATAGGCCAAAATTCCTCCACAGTGCTGTAAAAGACTGATTGCCAGTTATCGCAAATGCTTGACTGCACTTGCTGCTTCTTGTTCCTGTTATTAGGTTTAGCAGGCAATCACTTTTCACACTGTTTCACATGTAGGTTTTTTGTGTTTTTGTTTTGTTTTGTTTCCCTTAATAATAAACACCTTCATTCAGAAACTGTTTTTTGTGTTTACTCTAATATTGAGGGTTTTTTTTTTTTGGATGATCTGAAACACTGAAGTGTGACAAACATACAACAAAACAAAACAAAAACAGAAGATCAGGAAAGGGGCAAACACTTTTTCACACTATTGTATTTAGCCAGCATTTTCCTTTTGTAGATCAAGATCTAATATTTCTGTTAGAACCAATTAGAAAACTCTGGTTTTATACCAGATACCCAGCCCTAGATTCAACAAGATTCGCTTATTTTCAAACAGATGCCTAAAGAATTTGATTTTGTTCCCTATAATCTCGTACCTCAAAGAAATACAGAAAAGTTTGAAGACATTGTACTTCGGGAGGATTTTGCAGAACGACTTGTGTTGGCTTTCCTGGATGGGAAATTCCAACCACGTCTGCGTCTGAACTGGCTGACATGCACTCCTGTCATGCAGACTGACTGAAGAGAGCGGTGACTTGCAACAAGTAGGATGGGGACAGCTGGACAGACAGACAAGATGGATGACAGAGGAATGGAGAAGTTCTGACTAAAACTGGTTTACTTTAAATAGCTGATGGTTTAAATATATTGTACAGATTTAATGATAATAAAATAGCTACTGTAGTGTTGAGCCCTTGTACCTCTCAGAGGTCCAAATATCAGGTATTAATTGAAAAGTCTAAGACAGAGAAATATCATTGATCAAAGTAAGCAGGTGAGAGGAGAAAAGAAAATGGATGATGAATGCTGAAGCATGATGGCTGTCATATACATTTCAGCAGTGTGGTTTGAAAAAATCAGCTGCAGCTACTGTTGGAATGGGCAGGCCAAAGGGAACTTACTGATCTCCAGTGACATCATTTCCTCGCCTTGTTTTGACTTTCTAGCTGGGCTTAAGACATGCTAACATGCAGCCAATCTCAATAGCTGCACACCCCACCCCCACCCCTCCCAGGTGCATCACAGGCTCAGGCGAAGCAGGTAAAGATGGACTGCAAATGAAGCTGATGATTAAAGAATAAAAGAGCGTCTGTTTCGTTACCGGGGGACACGTGAGGAAATTTGGGCTCAGAAGAGCCAGGCACAGGGATAGTTTCCTGCTGGCTCTCAGGAGGTGCTGTTGGAAATAACATGGTGGGTTTATAAGAGGAAAAATGTCAAAATTAAAGAGGATAGGGTTGGAAAGACAATCAATTCTTTGTGAAACCTAGTTTGGGAAAAGCAACCATTGGGTTAGACTGATGAGGCTTTTTATAAACAAATCTTCAACCTCCTTTAGTGCTGTGAATTTCTTACTTTGAAACATTTAAAGAATGTTGGTATTACTATTGTTTGCTTTCTCACTTTCTCACATCTGGAATGTGAGGATTGAAACTGCATTTTGGTGCCTGTTTTCCATCAGTAGAACCCTTTAAGGAAGCTTTTATGCTGTGCTGTGTGAGCAACTTCTCTTTTGCCCAGAGAGGAATGAAAAGTAAAAGTATGCAGACAGGTAGAAAAGAAAGAAAGAGCGGTAATCACCAAAGGACGTGCGTGGAGCTCCAGGGAACCCTGGGTTTTTGAACAAAGTAGGCGTTCGAGGGCCCGTCCCGTTGTGCAGGGCTGCAAACAAGTCAACAAAGATTTTAAAGACAAACAATGAAATGGTTCAGCATGAGCAGTTCAGCAGACAGATGTCTAAGTGCAGAATACAAGTCTGATGTTTTCAGAAAGATCAGCAGCTTATCAGCTACTATATTTGGTGCATAAAGCTTTTGGCTTGAACTTCAGGATAATTGGAAGTTGTTGTTTTTTTCCTACTGCAAAGTGTGAGTGTTTCTAACCAGCCTGAACCTGTTTTGTTGTGGTGGCCTATGAGAACACATTACTGACTGTACATACCTGAACTGAAGTCAAACAGATTCCACAAATCATGCCAGGAAGAAATAATGACTGAGCAGACTGTATGTTTATTAAAGACAAAATCATAAATCTTACCATAACGAGGAGCAAAGAGGGGCGTCTGTTTGTAAAAGAAAAAAAAGAAAGAACAAAGAATGTCAACTTTAGACATGTTTAAATCAAATATACATAAAAACAAGGACTCCTAAGCTCATGATGCACTGTTTTGAAAAATTAGACCTAAAAAAAAAGAAAGCTTTAAATTCTGTGGAAATCCAGAGGTAATTTGAATTTAATGAAGACTTATTACCTTCACCTTTAATTTTATTTATAATATTTTTGTATATTTTCTTTCTTCAATTTTTATTAATTTAAGAAAACCTTTATTGCATATTCATTGCCTTAATACTTTACATTAAATATGAAGTACGCTTACTGACCAAAAACAAATACACAAATTAAAAAATATGGCACATTTTTTTTATGTTTTAGAATTTAGCCACAATTATACAAAGCAAACAGTAAAAAATGTTATTGTGAAAAAGATGTCATATAGAGTAAGCGCAGCATAGTTTGTTCATGTTATTATTTACTTCATGAAATATTTTTTTAAATACATTTTGAGGTATTTAAGTAAATATAAAGTTTGAAGCAATCTTTTCTACATGTATCCATGATTTAAAAATTTAAAAGGTCATGACATTTACATTGCAGATATAAAAGCATTCAGTTTGTTACAGTACAGCAGGTTACTTACCCCCAGCTTGATTGGAGGATTGTTACGCGGCTTGTATGACTTCTGTCTATTTTTATCTGTGTAAAAAGGGCAGAGAAAAAGCAGTAAAATTAGTTATTATTATTAAAAATCGATTAGCCATTTCTTTGCAAAAAAAAATATAATAAAAACTTTTCTTGGAAGAAATTGTAAACTTTTTCTGAACATCAAAATCAAGGCATGATGTTTTCTTTAGCTTTAACCTCTATGATTCCAGTGGTGACAAGTACTTAAGTAACTCCTTACTGCCCATGCTGGTGTTGTGGATGACTGGTTTGCTCCATGTGCCACTGCGGTCATCCTTGTTGGAACGGACGCCAAACTCATAAGGCGTGTTGGGTTTCAGGTTATCAATGACTGTGTCGCTTGTTGGGCAAGTCTGGTAGATCCAATTCCTGTTTCTCTCTCTGTAGCGGATAGTGTAGAATCTGATGGAGAAAAAGGAGAAATGCCTTTACCAACAGCAAGGTGGTTAGATTGTCTGAAAACTGCCCTTGGAGCTCCTCAGGGTTCTATTTTTGGTCCTTTGTATTTTAACTTCATATGCTTATATGGAATGTTCGTTGTTGTTTTTTTTAAATTCTCAATAGCTTGGTTGTGTTTCAGCAATAAATTGATTTGGCCATGCTTACATTCATTGACTTTTATGAAACACAGAGGTTATATTTGTAATTTAACCAGAGGAAACAGGTAAAGTAGCTGATCTAAACATGTTAGCAACCAGCTGCCTAATACTAATTCCAGAAAATACAAAGAAATGGGTTAATTAGACTGACAGTATCACACATTTCTGGAGGAGTGACTCAAGCTCCTCATATTTTAGGTTTATATTGTGATAAACACAAATAGCAAGCCAATGTCTTTGAAAAAATTAATGTAATAATACCATTATGGTAAAGAAAAACTGGGTTATGCAGAATCAAACAAAACTAAATCACTGACGACTGTGGTTGCAGGTCTGCTTCGTAGACTGCAAAATGTGTTCGGCTGCATCTTGTCAAAGTTTCCCTGATCACAAGGCTGAAGGTTTCAGAAAGCATCGAAGTGTCCCAGTGGTACGACATATGGATGACATACACAATCCAGTACCAGCGTCTTCATGCCGTGCGGTTTCTCTCTGGCTGCCTGTATCCGCCGTGACCTCAGTGTGGAAACAACTTCTCCATTAGGTGTTGTTAATTCTGGCGGCCACAAAGCCAATCTCCACTTTCACTCCTTCAAGTTCTGTTTTTCAGAGCAGGGATCCAAAAATCTGAGGCAGCAGCCAAACCCTCCACAGATGGAGCTGACATTAGGTTTTAATAAGACGCCCAGAGTGGCAGAGGACGCCTAGGTCAGGCTTTCCAATGGCTCCTCCAACTTGTTTGACAGTGAAGGAAAAATATGTATTATTAGAGGCAGCAGAGATCAAGGGGTGATGGAAAAGAGCATTGGTGAGTCTCAGTCGGTGTAATATCACTCAACACACTGGGACAGTTCAAGCTCAACAGCAGTAGAGTTTTCAGGGTTGTAATTCATCATCTTGATTGGTTGAAGGTGATTTGTCTCAGAGTAACGTCGAGCTTTGGAAAAGGGCTTTCTGGTTGTCCATAAAACATAAAATACATGAGAGGAGGTAAAAAGCTTTTATGTTCACTAAACCAAAAACTGTTTTTATGATGAATCTGTGACATATGTGAAGTTACTCATCGTAAAGGTAAACCAAAAAAATTAATTGGCAATATTTTACCACACTATGAACTGTTCCCTAAACTATCCCTGAAAGCTCAAAGCTTTAGAGACAGAGCTCAGTGTACAGCTTAGACAAAACATGCAATCAGCATTGGGACAACATGTGAAGTTAATCACCCGTCTTCCAGACATTCGTTCATGATGTTCCCTTCATAGGGTGTCTTCAGATAGTTTCCCCAGGACAGTAGCACTGCGGTCGGGCTAATGGAACCAATCACCAGGTGAAGCGGCTTCTCCAGGTTCACTTTACCTGTTGGGACAAGTGAGTACAGAGTGAGACTATGTGTTGGCCTGTTTAGCAGTTTGAAGCCCACATGTAGCTGCCAGTATACCTGTGCAGTGTTTCTTCACATCGTTAGCTGGGATTGGTTGGACGGCCACCAGGTACTTTGGTTCTGCATCTGGAAAAAAATGTCAAATGAGGTCAGGCTTTGTGATGTACACCCAACAGAATGATGCAGACAAAGACAAATAAAAGCCAACAACAACAAAGTTGGATAAAACCACAACACACAGTCGCAGACAGTACCATTTTTTTCAAATAGTGGTACAGTTACAACCTGTACTGCTGCAACTACCATGGCAAGTACGTTAAAACCTTCCCTACAGAAACATGAACATCTCCTGTGGGAGTTCATAGAGGCTGAAACATGTGAGGAATTCTGCACTCTGTTATGGTGATTATGTCATGGCGGGTATTGTTGCCCCCTCCCTCCCCCACCTTCCTCAGGCACATGGACAGAAAGTAGACGCACAGATGTGAATGATTATAGATAAGGAGGGAGTTTCTTTGCTGAAACACAAGGATGACAGTTTAAACATCCACATGTGAAAACACTCAGATCTTCTTTCATAATAATCTGATTTCCATCCAAGTCAAATGTTTTCTGCTTTTGTTCTTTGCGTCTTTAACTCCAGAGTTCAGCCTCAACTTTTTTGTGTTTATCTGTAATTTTCTCTGTTCTCACCCACATGCACGGTTTCCTTTTCCAGCACAAACTCATCTCTCAGTCTGACTTTCTTTAGTCAACTTAACAGTACAAAGTGTGCCTTACATACAGGAACATTGGCCTAGATGCCTGTAAAAATATAGAAACTTTTGTAAATGTCTGGGAATCACTAAAATGAACTCACTGCTCAGAAATGATATTATATTCAGCAGACATAACTACTGCACTATAAGTATCATAAAACACTACAAAATGTAAAATCACAAAAGCTACAAAGAGTTTTAAAAAGGTGTAAAAAAAAAAAAAAAAGTAAAGTATTATAGAAGTTATGATGTAAAAATAGCTTCAAAACTGCAAAACAACTCGGAGAACAAACCTGAAAGTCTTATAAAATAACAACAAAGTTTTGTAAAACAGCTATAAGTGGTTTTAAAGACTAAAAATTACAGATCAAAATCATTTGTAAGCCTCTCACTGAAAATCGTTGTTCCTTTCTTAGTGACCTTTGAACTCCTTCTGATGACTGAGCTCTCTGAGTTTCACTCAGTGTGAATATTTACAGTCAGTAAAAGTTCCACCCTCACTTATTAAACCTCTCTGGAGACCTTTTTAAATGATGAATGACTGTTAAAGCAGCTGCTGTTTCTTCCTGTCTTTAGCCTGGACACCATTCAGCTTTTTTATTTATGACCAGTTATGGGGGAGGAACTCCTCACTGTCAAACTGAACACATTTACTCTGCAAATATCACCTGATTTTTGTGATCAATAACTCCGCTCCTCATATTTGATTAATAATTCAGCCATCTGTGCGATCAATATGGTAATTCTTTCCTGTATCATGATGTTTTGTAGCATCTAACAAAGCCGCTGTCAGCTGATGAAATGGTTCTTTATCACAATCTCCTCCTACACCAGACTTGATTTAAAATTATAGCGTTTTCTGACAGTTCTCTGGACTGAGTGATGTTTAACTTTCCAGTAAGAAAATGTCCTCAATCTGATTTTTTTTGTAAAAACAAACCAGTGTCTTTGATGGTTTGAGGGGAGTCTGTATTCATCTCTGCAGGTGTAAACATGCCCCACCCCCCCAAATGACTCCATCAATCACATGTAGCCCTAAACAGATTAAGGATTTGTCTGTATTTGTCTAATGGGGTTCGTTTTCTTGTTAGATTTTTTTTTTCTTTTTGCTGCTGGTGTTAGGGTTTTTGGTTTTTGTTTTAGTTTGAGGTTTGAATTATTGGTTTCTACTTCATCAGCATACCAAACCATCCTCCAAACTTGAGCCAAAATTCAGATGTTTTTAACACCATACAGTGCTACTGTTTCCCCACTCTCGTGCAGTAAAGTTTAAATTGAAAAAGCAACAGTTTGCCTGCAGAGGAAATGGTGAAGTATCCCTGAGTCGTCGTGAAGCCACGTTTGTGTCTCATGTGGCTAAAAAAACCAAAACCCAGAAACCACCGGCAGCGTCGGATTTAAAGAGTCAACACTGCGGTTGCAGTCCTCCTGGAACTGCTGATGGATGATCCTCCACTGAGGGTTTTTAAACAGGAAGGTAAACACCGCAGGAAATGTTCAAGAGCAGCTCTGATACCACAGTCCCGCCCAGATCGTCAAACTGACATGACATGACCTTGAGGCAGAAGTGGCAGTGATGAGAGATGAGTGGTGAAAATAAAGAAGGAGATTAAATTAAAATTCTCCCAGAGGAGCTCCAAGATCCTCCTGCATCTAACTGTTTATATGTGTTTATCGTCTGTCTTCTGGATTTAATTTTCCCACAGTGAGGAAAGTAAACATGACATGGAAGAATGGGATACCTGATTTTCCCAGCAGCATGTGAACTCAGCATGTCTCATAATGCCAAGAAAGGAAGAAACACTCAGATCTGAATTATTCAAATCAAATAATCTGAAGATGTTTGGATGTGTGGTGAGCTGTCCACCAAACTTCAGCCAAATATTGCACAGTTTGAACAAGGTACAAAGCCACTAAGTAAAGACATGAAGCTCACAGTTGATGAGAAAAGCTTTTCTGTTCACCGAACCTAAGCCAAATTTTAAGTCAATTTAATCAATCAAGTTAATTAATCATCAATGGCAAAATATATTTTATGTCATCAGAAATATACCAAGAAAATCAAAGCTAGACCATGCAAATTCTGGCAATTTTTAATCAGAGTCATCAGAATCAGAATAGCTTATTAGTCCCAGAGGAAATTATGTGGTCACAGTTGCTTAAAGAGAGTCAGAAAACGTAAAGCATCCAAAAGACTAAAAAAACAGACCTAAACTTAAGTCAGATATGGAAGTGAAGTTCCAACTTTTGATTAAGTATCTTTAATGAGATTCACAGAGAGGCTGGAGTAAAGCTGATGTTTCTCAGCAAACTACTAATGTTGTACCAATTTATAACATGAGGAAAAGTATCCATTATGCCAGAGTTCGGATGTTTTCATCAAAGCCAATCAAGCAGTTGACGAGAAAATGGTCTTTAAAAGTTTGGGCTCTTTTTGTTGAAGTCTCCACCAAAACTGACGCCAACTTTTAAGGAAGTTCCATCAATCATCTGAGGAAAAACTACCACATTTTTTTTAACCAAAAATCTATCCAGAAAACCAGTGCCAGACTTCTGGCACAATTTGGCTATTTCTATCATAGGACCTGAAGAAAGCAAAAAGACAAAAATTTATCATCACACGAGTAAATGAGGGCCTGTCTACCAACCTTCAGCCGCCTCTTCATCATTGAATTAGTATCTTAGTGACCCACACAGAGAGACTGGAGCAAAGTCACTATTACTGTACATTAATCAGAAAAGTAGGGAGGCAGTGAATAAAGTATTTAAAATAGATCCACCAAACTTCAGCCAAAGTCTGTGTAATTTTAAACATAGTACGAAACTACTTCCAGCAGGATGAAATGAAGCTCAAAGCTGATAAGACTTGAACTGCATCCAAAATCAGTAATGTCATTCATGAACAGCCCAATTTGGTTGATTTTAAAGAAAGTACAAAGCTAAACTCGCCACACTCTCATCACCAAGAAATTAAGTTCTCAAGGCTGAGAGAACCTGGATAAAAACATCCAAAAGGCAAGAAAAGTTTAGTCTTTTGGCAGCTGTCCATCAACCAAAATGTTGTACCCTCTTGACTTCTAATTCTGCCAACATACAAGGCGATACTGAGCAAATTTGGGGTTTTCACACAAAGGATCACCACAAAACCTCGGCCAAATTTAGTGGTATTTTAATGTTTCATAGTGCCAACATGAAAAGCAGTTTTGACCCAGGATTTATGTTTTTTCACTTCCACGTCTCTCACTAAAGCAAATGTATCCAAGACCATAACCAAACTTCAGCCAAATCTGGTGCATTTTTGTGAGCATAATGCAGAGCCAATATTTGTCATTAGATGATAAATGGGCTTTCCTGCTTGAGGGGAAAAGTCCTCATAACTCTGGTCTAAATTCCAAAAGCTGCTGCAGTCATTTAGTCCCAAATCTGCAGGAGTGCAAACAAACTCATCCTGCATGAAAACTGGTGTTGAAGGATGACTTTCAGCCGGTTTTCTGTTAACCTTCTCACTGTGGCCGATTATATGCATCGTACCATCGCAACTTTTAGAGCTTTCTTGGTGTGATGGGATAAAAATTCTTGGCCGCGCTTCAGAAAACGGATCAGAGCCACCTGCTGCTGTCACTGTGAGACTCTCCTGCTTCTCAAAGCTTCCCACATTCTTCTTTTCCTGAAAGTATTCCTACAGAAACTCTCACTTTCCCACGAGTGTAAAGGTTTAGACATGGAGGTTTGGTGGTCAAACAGATGCAGAAACAAAAGTTCCAGAATCAAAACAACACAAAGTCGTGGTTTGGCACAGATTTAATCAGCTCCTCATGAACCTGTTTAATGTTTTAAAGACAGGCACTAATAAGTTCAGCCTCTGAAAATTGTATAAAGGGAAAATATTCGGAAAAGGGAGTGGAAGGTTTAATTTTGCCCAAGTGTACTATTCTTTTCTAATAAACTTTTAAGGAAATTCATAAAGATCTGCTGCCTTTTATCTGCAAAGATCATCTCCATCAACAACTTGATACTGATTAAAACAAATGGAAAAGTAAATTGGAAAAGAAAAAGATGATGAAGAAATATTTGTGGGTCTTACCCATCTCAGTCTCGTAGGGCTGTCCGTTTTCAGGCAGCTGGATGAACTGTTTGGAGAACATGCTGCTGCCGTAACCCAGAATATAACCCTCTAACTTCACATCTGGACTTGGACGTACAAACTTCATCACAATGGTGTCCCCAGTGGCGTTGATTCGAACCTTCATGTTCTGACGACGCACTAAGGAAGAGAAGAAGCAAGACTATTAGGGAATATCAGGAATTTAACAACAAATACTCAAGGTGAGAAAATATCATATCAAAGTTACATGAATCAAAGTTCATGTAATAAAAATTTACAAAGTCAGAACTGTGTGATACATTTGAAAGACATTTTGGTTTTTGACTCAAAAAATTCATACCAAGACCAGATTTAAATGTTTCAAGACCAAGCTCTGATGTACTAAGGTGTAAAGATGGGTTGAAGACCCCCCTGGCAACATGTGGTTGATAGGTAAAAACGACTGATAATGAGTGGTTGCTGGCTGTCTCAAGTTGAAATCAGTCATAAAAACGGTGCTCCACCAAAAATCTCTTTCCGATTGTCCAAAAGTTGATTCTGTTCATCTGGACGTAGCGTTTTCAGTGGAAGACACGTTTTGTCACTCATCCAAGTGACTTCTTCAGTCTCAGCTGACTGAGACTGAAACCAAACAACCTCTGGCGATGCGGATGGCACATTTGTTTTGGCTTTACCGAAAAATCAAAGACCAAACTGGAGACAGACAGGGACTCAAACTCCACACCAGCTCCAGTGTCGCTCTGAGCTTACAGTCAAACATCTCGGATGTCAAGTAAGAATTCAGAGTTCAACCACATTTCACTGTAAGTATAAATTAATTAAATAGTCTTTATGAACACAAAGACAAGATATTTTAATTTTTAATTCACAAAGTGATTGAAACATGGCATCTTATCGAATTTTCAAGTCAGTCAAATAAGGATTTTCTAATAAGATGCCCAAAACTCTAAAACTGGTCTGGAGAGAACGTTTCTACACGGGCCTGAATATAAGGTTTTACTTTTATGGAAATTAGCTTAGAAAAAAAATGGGGGAAAAATCAACAGAGTTAAAAGTTTGGCCTATTACTTACTGCAGGAGTTATTTAAAGTTATTGTAACATGATTAAAGAGGGTATTTGCACTCGCAGCTAATCACTGAAGCCTAGTCTAGCCCACTCAGTGTCACACTGTGATGCAGCAGGTACCCCTTTAGTGTCTTTTTCCATGGTGTCTGAAACAGAAACCATGAGACTGTGGCCACATGTTCTTTGCTGGTGTAGCCACTGTCACAGGATGAAAACAGAGGAGAAACTTGTTGCAGATGACAAAAGCTTTTTTCCTAACATGTGGTTTTACATTCTCAAGGGATTTATTTTAACACAAAACAGGATCTTTTCCTAAATCAAACCAAGATAATCTAACTGCAACTGGAAAAAAAGGAGTAAAAGTTGTGTTTTTAGAAATCAAAGGCAGTAAAAACAAACCATGGTGAAAGTTTTATTGATATATAGCTCCATCAAACAAAAAGCCAAACCAAGCAGTTGTTAGTGCCTGGACCTAACCAAGAATCTAGACCAAGTTCATAAAACGTCCATAAAGGACACAAACCAGTTCTCAGAATTAACATGTCAATTACATGTACAGCACAATAATCAATCAGCACAATGTGGATTTTTTAGGTCTCTAAAATAATGCTGTTTTCTCTTTGAGGACCAGTGACAAAGATCCTGTATATAATCCTGCAACACAGGCGGCCAGTGTTGCACGATGTCTTGGAATGAGACAATGTTTGTTCATCAACTTTAAAATGTTTCTTGTTTTTCTTTGCTTTGTTTGTTGTTTGTTGGAGAGAAACCGCATTTCCATTGACAGGTTATTGAGATTATGTTTTATACGTTTGGGGACGTAAATGGAATAAATGCTATATTAAATTCCTAATGATGGAAAGAGTTTTTAGAGTTTTCCAACACTTTTATTACAAAATGAAGCTGCCAGAAATTTCTTTCAAAGAGACAAGAATTATGTGTGTCAATTTTCTTCTTCTTACCCAAAGTTATGTTCAAGAGAATCCTTTCCTCAGGTTTTCCAATTCCTCCTGTGGGATCCTGAGAGAGTTCCAAATGAGATATACAACTGATTTCTTGATGTGTGTACGTTATTGTCTCCTCAGAGCTTGGCATTCCATGCCCAGAAAACCTGGGCTGGTGTCCAGAAGGCATCTGGATTAGATGGCCGAACCACCTCAACTGGATGAATACTGGCTCTACTCTAAGCTCTGTCCAGTTTATAGTCCAGTGACATGGAAGTTTCGACTGGACTGAACATTTCAGTCTGAAGGTACAGTCTGTTCTGTTCTGTAGGGGAAGTCATGCTTTGATTACATTTCACGCTGGGATGCATATGTCATCTAGAATCCACATTCTGTATATCTCTGTTTTTCATGGGCTTTTAAGATTTGCCTCAGAGCCTCTGCTCAAGGAGTTAATGAGCATGTTTGGTGTCCAGTGGCAGATCCTCCTGACCTCTGTCTGCAGGGCTCAAGTGCATCATCATGGTCCACACTTTTAACAAGGACAAAATGTTTCAGTCCTGCAGGGTTTTCTCTATAAACATTTTATTTTCCAGGCCCCAGAGCTCTGACAGTGTACACACACAGGAAAGCTCGAGGAGGTCCAAATTACTCTATGAATAAGCTGCTTTAAACCATGCCAGCATCAAACTTAGCCTCCTCAGAGTCAGAACTCGCAGACATGAAACAGATTTGACTTCCATTTCCTGTGCATCATTATCTCTGATAATCCACTCAGAAACTGGAGAAAACACGTTCAGAAGCTGCCTGGGAATCAGTCTGTTTTCAGTTTTCCTTCAGCGTCACAGTAACAGTACATCAATGAAACACTGTAAACTAAGAGTTCAGCAGACACTTCAACTACCTGTGAAGTGATACAGGCTGAAAATCTCCGACTGTACCCAAATCATGGTTACTTCATGTGAATACCCCAGAAAAACTCAAACTTTGACCTGGAAAGTCCTAAACCTAAAATGGCTGAATCAGCAGGACTTGCAGCCTCTTTAAGTTTTCCACATCAGCCAGGGTTGCTTGTTTTTCCAACACTTTCCCACCATTTAAAGAGGATTGACTTGCTTAAACATGATGAAGCTGTTAAGAGTTCATCTGCAGTTGGTTTTCTCTTGAATCCACACCATGAAAACTCAATGACGAGGCAATCACACATGTGACGCTTCATGTTCCTCTCCGTGCCTTCATGTGGCTTTCTGAGCTATGGTAACATTCAGACGGGCTTCTGAAGAACTGCAAACCAGTCCCAGCATAAAGAACCTGTTAGCTGGATGTTTGTAATGTTTCCCACATGTAATCCCAAAAGCTCCTCTGTCTTTAAAATGTTTCTGCTCTGAACACTACACAGTTGGTTTAGTTATTATATTCTAACTTCTGATGATCTTTCTCATCAGGTAGATCTTGTCGAGCTGTCACTGCAGTGCAGTATCTCAGAAAAGGGATTTTTAGGGATTTTTTATATATACATCTATGATCCAAATACAATGCTCGTGTAATGCTGCAAATTTGTAATATTTCACCACACTGTATTTAAATATGTCCAGTTTTTATTGCTGCAGCAACCTAATGTGCACCAATTTAGGTGCTGCCCCTTACTTTGTGTGGTTCTGCTGTGGGTTTATTCCTGTTAAAAGGGAGCTTTTCCTTCCCACTGTGGCCAAAGCACTTTCTCATATGCAGGCAATCTGATTGTTGGAATTTTAGTCTTTTCTATGTGTTATTGTACAGTCTTCACTTACCTTACTTGATATAAAGCACTCTGCAGCAACTGTTGTTTGGTGCCATATAGATAAAACTGAAATGAAATTGAATTGTAATGGGGCTGTTTTGAATTACGGTGTTCCAAAGCCCATGTAGAGGATACTGAATGCTGGAATGTTGACATTGTAAAAAATATAATGGTTCACGACTTTGGAGGTCTTTAAGGAAGATTTATTGCCTCAAACCTTTCATGAAAAACACTGTGACCTGTAAATTGTGCTTCTACCTTTCATGATCCAAGTATCTCTATCACCTGAAGCCATCAACTGAGGCTCTGTGATGTTTACGTGAGAGATTATTCGGCCTTAAATAGAGGAAGGTTAAATCAGCTGCTGCTGGAAGACACGTCCTTTCATAGAAGTGACTACAGGTTAATGTGGAACCAAATCGAGCAGTTTGAAGTGATAAATTCCAGCAGAGGAGCATTTTTCTGCTCCTGAACTGTTGTTTTAGCCGATTAACTCTCTGTGCAGAAGCTCAGTGGAACAATCAGGTCTAATTAGGCATTAAAGCCTCCTGCGAGGAAAAGCATGTGCCCAATCACTAGACAACTGTTTTCTTTTTTAGTTTTTTTTCCTGGAAGGTTTGGATTTTTCCGAGCACGTCATTGTGTTCAAGTACATCCAGTTCATCATCTTGTCGAGGTTTTCTATGGGCTGTTTGTTCATGCAGATCAGTATGGGAAAAGCCTGCAGAGAGGCCAACATGCTGGACGTGTGGAATCATGTAGCTCATTCTTGGCAGCACTGTTTGGCCTGTCGAAGGTGGAGGGATAAACCTCAACATCATGACAGACATCAGCCCCCCCACCCCCATGAAAAAAACAACAACAAAAAAAACAGTGCTTAATATAGACGAGGGTCCCCCCTCCCAAAAGCATGGACAACATATCCCAGCTGCAGCAGTTTTCTCTGTGTGTCAAACTCTAATATCTCTGTAATGACTCTCATTTTTCCTTAGAAACAAGTGGACCCTAATGAAAAGACATTAAGTACAACAAAATACCACAAGTACCCACAAAACCAGTGTCAAATGGAAGAAAAAGTACTCCAGCAAGTAACCAAAAGTACTATAAAAAACCTCAAAATAAACCCGCAAACAGTAATAGCTCAAAAAGCTATTACACGCCTTCATCTTACTACAAGAAAAGGGTATCACAAGGCGGTAACAGTACAGAAAAATCACCTGAGTGTGCAAAATATGAAAACCAAAGAACAAGTACTGCCATGTAGTATAAAGAACTAAACATTAACTATGTCATCACCAGGGAGCACAAACAAACAGTAATGAACCAAGTGCATCAAAGTTAATATAAAGCTACTCTAAACTTACACTGCTATGAATCGGAAAGTACCACAAAACTGCTCAAAATAAAGTGCCAAATAGGAGCACAAAGTCCTAACAAAGGTTAACATACTACAAAAAAACAAACTGTTACATCAAAGTACTGTGGAAAAAACAATCCAAAGTACTATAAAACGCCATCTCATCCACAAAGAACACAAAGTACTACTATGCACACAGAGCAGCTATAAACTGCTCAGAACCCAGAAAGGTTCCAAAATAACTACCACTAAGAATTACATTACAAGTACAGCAAAACATCAAAATGAACTGAAAGATAACGCTGTATAAAAAGTGATACATGAGTCACTGAGTACTCCAAAAACATGAACAATAAAACACCACACAAGATGCAGTATTAGAAAGTACTGGTTGTAGTCGGACAACCAGAGACACACACATAACATTTTTCAGTTAGCAAAAGAAATCACCTCCATGCAGTCTGGAGTCTGTTTCTGCACACGGTCAGTGTGCAGCAGCTCCTTTTAAGGGAAGAAATGCCACCAGACAACAGAGCGAGCCAGCTCATTAGTTGCAACAGTAAAACAGTGTGGTGGAACTCAAACAGTCCTCTGTGATACAGCACAGGTCCCGCTATCGCTAAACCTCCAAGCTTCTGCTCCTGCTGCTGGCTTCAGTGAGGGTTGTTATCATCTTTCCGGTGGGAAATCCCCCCACAGGAAAATACACAAAAAACCAAAACATACTGAAACTCAACTTTAAGCCTGAAACTGATCCTTAAATAATCTTCAAAGTTATTTATTTTACAAACTCAGTGAGAAAAAGACTGCAAGATGATCCAGCACCCCCTTTTGGCCACACCTCCAGATGGCTTCTGTGTAACTGGATTTAATTTACTGAACATAAAATGCTAATTATCATGAGATGTGTCATGACACCCTAAAGGTAAGCTAGGAAACAGCATCAAAAATCCACCCATTCACACAATCAAAATTCATCAACTAATCAATGAAAGTACAAAAATGTTATTTAGTGCCCCCTGCAGGTCACCTGCAACTGAAGTTACATTTGTAATAATGAAATCTGTTTGTGCATCCAACTCTAAACATGTTGGTTTCTCAAGTTAAGTGCGACATTTTAATGGGGCGTCTATGGGGAATAACTGCTGGAGCCTCAAGTGGCCACTATAGATATTGCATGTTTTAGCATTTAAGTGGGGACTAACCTTGAGGGGTTTTTTTAATAAATGCCCCACTTATTAAAAAAAAAAAAGGCGAAAAGGAGGCCCCCCTTCAGGTCAACTGCAACATTATGTTAAAAAAAAAAAAAACTCAGTTTGGCTGCTTTTAAGGAGAAAAACAGTTCAAAGAGAAACCAAACAAACTAGAGAGATATTTAAAAAGATCAAGAACAGAAAAAAAAATTAGTGTTAGTCACACCTTACTGTTTTACACAATAAGTCAAAAGAGAAATCTTTTTTGCAATATTACATGGCATTTCTTTGATAGGACAAGCTTTACATCCACTCTGAGTTTGCACAGAGAAAAATGTGAAGAAACAGTTACACGTGCAAAATTATAACCCTCGAAGTCCATTTGTAACTAGATGTATTCAACGAAAATAACGGAAAACAGCTGTTTTTTGAAGCAGCTGCCCAGAACACTAAAACAGGACCTATATGGAAGTTTAACAATGACAAAACCCCTGCAGCTGGTCTTTGTTTTACAAACTCTGAGAGCCCCGTAATCCCCTGTTTGGCTAGTCAACTTTTCCCTTTAAGAGCTTCGGTATAAAATAGTAATGAATCTAACAGCTGTATGTGGGCGTGGCCTGATGAAACTGTTGTCAAGGATCCCCCCCGAATCTGAAAAAAAAACCCAGCTGAAACAAACAAAATCATAGCAGGACTTAACACGAAACTTGTTCCACATTTACACGTGTCCTTGTGTGCTTCTAATTCTTCACCACATTAATTACATTTTTGCTCACTCTGTACTTTTGCCACCAATAAACTTCCCTATAAAGGAAGAGCTGCGGAAAACATATGCAAAAAAAAAAATTTAAACAAACTGAAAAAAAAAACAAAAAAACAGAGCTCCTCCAAACACATCACTCTCTCTCTCTGTCCCTCTATGTTGCTCTTGGCTGTCTCTCACCCGGTGAGGTAATCTTCTCTGAGCCGTCACGTCAGACCACCATGTCTCTCTGAATGAGGGGGATTTTATCATCTTACATAACATAAAAAGCTCACTGAGGCAGAAAAAATGACAGGTTATTTCATGAATTAGCCCCTCCTCCCATCGGGCCTGGGCAGGCACACCTGCAGCCCACAGAGAAACCCTGGCTGCAGGAACCGACAAAGACACCAAACCAAAATCCACCTCGACACGCAGCCAAAAGGCAATCAGGAAAAGGCCAAAACGCATGTATTAAAAAGTGTTCTGAAAGAGTATTCTGTCACTTCTCCGCAGCTGCAGACCATTATTGCAGCCAAAGATGCCGAGTCAGCAGAAAGGAGAGAATGCACTGATGACAGAATCAGGCAAACACCTGCGGGCGAAGAGCTGCACAGGTCATTACCGGCACACATGGCAGATTAAGCAAGACAAAAACTCAAATCTATTCACAAATGAGTCTTTTTTTATGTGCAGGAACACTGAAGGATAAGCAGGAGCTCCAACCAGGGAAATCTGCTAATTCTGCTAAAACTCAGGACGAGTAGCAGCATGAAAACAGTGTTCAGCTCTTAAACATCCAATTTCCTCAGGGTTTCCTCATGTGTCAAAAGACTCAATAAACTCATCACACTGAACTAATTTGGACACATTTGAGATATTTGACTGCCCTTTGCAGCCTGTTAACTTTATTATTAACTTCAAGGCAGTTGTACCCAATCATCATGCTGACTTCTAACGTTGTCCTCATAACTTTCATGTTTTCTCTTTTTCTCTCATGTTTATGCGTCTTCTGTGGACAGATTTTTCCTCCCAACTTTATAATTTAACCATTTATTTTCACTCTTGTGTACCTGCATTGCTTCCTGCCTACATCTCCTACATCCATTTACTTTCATCTTTGCACTTTTCCACATTTTCGTGACTTAAACCTGACTTTTCGTCTCCTCACGCCTCACGACTTTGCCATCCTATGCACACATGTTCACATATTAATTATTACATCCATCCTGTTTGACAGACCCACAGACACATCTTTGTTGCTGCAAACATTATTCTACATTTGCTGTATTTCATTGTTATCAAGTTGATGCCACTTTGTTTCAGAACTGTGTTTCTTTTCTGTAGACATTTCACCCACTTACTTCCATTCTTTTAGCATTTATATCTGTACATTTTCCTCATTTATTCCAAACCTATTTCTGCCTAGTACTACTATTTTTAAGCATGTCACCATCTTTTCTTTCACAACTTTATGCCAATCTGTTTCATTCATGCATAAAATGAACCATTTACTCTTTTAGTTTTTGCATTTTTATTATTACAGCTCTGTTACTTTACTTATTTCTGCTTTCTTTCATGCCCGTGCTACCCCGTTGACTTCACATTACGCTATGCAACTTGTGTTTTTTTGCATGCCGTTTTGTGCACTTGCCTCTGATCCTCTGTGCAGGGATGCCGCTGAGGAGAGTCGTGCCCTCGAGCAGCAACAGGAGGACTCGGAGGAGGGGAGCGATGCCCGCCATGACCTCTCAAAGCTTCAGCTTGCAGGAGACGAGGATGAAGTGGAGGACGGAGCTTCTGGGATTAGCCTGGTGATGAAGATGGGGCGCAGATTTAAAGGATGAGGAGCGACCAGGTGCTGGACAACTTCACTAAGCGCCTCTCCCTGCAGTTGGTCGGTCGGACTTAGGACTTGTTCAGCTGTCGGACGTCCTCGCTGTGAAGAGGGGGACCACTGAAACGCCAACATCTATAGCTTCTGCAGGTGGGCGTGGTCTGGAAGGCATCTCCAAGCCCCACATACGGCCCTCTGTTACTGTACGTGCCCTCCTCTCTCGGCAGCCTGCACCCCTCCCTTTTCTCTCTGGACCTCAAACATGATTTTTTTTTCTCTCTCTCTCTTTTACCCCCTCTCTGCTTTTTTCATCATGCACACCTCCTCCTCCTTCCTCACCCCTCCCTTTCCTCACTTTGTTGTTTTCCAGGGTTTGGCTGTTGGACACTTCAGAGCAGGAGGTTAGCAGCAGGCTGTGATCACAAAGAACCACAAACGCGTCAGAAACTGTGTCAACAGTGAAATCATCCATTTCGTTTCTGTTCTTTGTTTGTAACACCCGTGTTTATCTGTGCCAAGACTTTTTTTTTATGTAAAAGTGAGAAAATGATATTAGTGTAAGAGACATTTCTCTGGTTGTGCACATTTTTTTTTTCAGGTCGTTTCTTTCTTTAGTTCTTTTGTGTCTTTTTGTTGTTTTCTTGTTTCAATTTTTAGCTGTTTTATCTCTTTTGGTTATTTTTTGGACTTTTTTGTTATTGTTTACTGTTGATTTGTGGCTCTGTGATCAGTTTGTTGTATCATTTTGCATTTCTGTTACATTGTATCCTTTTGTTTTCTCCTCTTTGTGGTCTATTAGACTCTTTTTGATCATTTTTAATCTCTGTTTTGTGGCTGTTGGTGGTTGTTTTGACTTTTTTGGATTTTTTCGGTTCTCTTTGTTGTTTTTTGTCTTTCTTGTTGTTTGTTTCTCATTGCGGCTTCTTCATCGTGCAGATGTTGTTACACTTTGTTGTTATTTTGTGTCCTTTAGTTGTGGTTTTGAGTCTTTTAGTTGTAGTTTTGTTTCTCTTTACAGTTATTTGGGCTTCTTTTTGATCCTTGACCGTCTTTCTCTGGTTATTTTGTTGCTCTTTTACTTTTCGTATTGCTTGTGGTTGTTTTGAAACTTTTTTAGGTTTTTTATTTGTTTCTTTTTTTTGTTTTTTTAATGTTTTTAAGTATTTTTCCTTTGTATTCCATGAGGACATTCATATTTGTGCCTTAACTCAATAACTTTCCTAAAAGAAAAAAAAAACTGATAAGGCCCAGGGGCCCTTGACCTTGAAGCCCCTTCCAGTTCATTGAGTAATCTAATCATGTATGTAAGGGCCGCACATGTTGACAGCTTGTTGAGAAGAATTACCCCTTGTGGTGTATGGAGTGTTTATTGTACTTAATTTCTGTATAATTGTAGCCTCGTGTTTCACCATCATCGCCTAAATGATGTTGATAGCAGAAGTTTTGTTGTTTGGCTCACAAAGCAGCATTTGGATGTGAAACCTGTGTGGGAGGAGCTCTGAGGGTTGTACTGACAGGAACGACAGGAATGTATATCAGCCGGGGATGTTTCACACACACACAGAACTGGACAAACTACTGTGACGAGCGTCTGTCAGTGGAACATCTATTAATGCACACACTGATCACAGCAGCAGTGTGTTTGGGTCACTGAGGTTTGTTGCACGTGCTCGCAGTAAAACTCGTGAAATCCTCGGTGGCCTCGCTGCTCCTGGACCAGAGCATGATGGGAAGACACACACACACACAAAAACACACACAAGCTCCGCCCGCATCACAACACATCCGCTCTCTTCACACGTGCATGCTGAGAACAGCCACAGAGCCAAAAACTCTGACATGTTTTCTCCAAGTTGGAGCCTGAATGGAGGGAGGATGAAAAGGAGGAGGAGGAGGAGCAGTGATGACTGAAAGGAAAACCCGAAACCTGGCCCTGGACTCTGGGTTTATGTATCCAACACGTGCCTTCACATGCGACAGGATGAAGGAGAAAGGGAAAACTGCCAAACAGCAGCTGATGCAGAAGAGGAATGAAGTATTTGAGATTTGTGTTGCACAACAGCAGCAGAGAGTGAAGCCGCAAATCAGGCTTCTGAAAAAGGAAACGATGACAGGTGCATATCAACTGTCAATACTGTTGTAACTAGTGTTAAAGTAAAGTGTAACACTAGCAGAGGAGTGCCGCAGTGGGTCAAAATCCAGAGGCTGCGTCATCGTTTACTATTAGAAACTGTATTAGAGCTGATGCAGTGGATGGAATGTTTGCCTCTAATGGCCAAATGCAGTACTACAACTGAAAAAAATCATTTCATCCCCCAGATTTTTCAGTAACAGTAACAGACTAGACTTTTTAAATAATACAATGTGGTACAGAGTTTACAAATGTAAGAAATGGCACTAATATACACAAATCACTCAATTATAAATATCAAAAATATTCGCAAGAATATTACAGACTCTAACCTGTGAACTTTGTCATTTGCTATTTTACTGTAGTGGGTGTGCAAAAGGGTGTAACTGTTGCAGTGTTTACAGTGTATTAGATGGAGGTGTTGTACAGGGAGATGGCCACAGGCAGGAATTATTTCCTGTGTCATTCAGTGGTGCTTTTTAGTAATCTTATGCATAGCTTTCCCCTTCCTCAATCTAATACCTTTTATTAGGATTCCTAAATAGTTAAGTTTGAGAAAGTCACAAAATTTCTTTCCATAGTTTTCCTAAATAAAATTTAACAAAACTGAATTTACTGAATAATATTTGCTTCAGCCATAAAGTTCTGCTTATTTGGGGGTTGTTATCCGCTTTTTTAACTGTTAAACCAGTTTATTTTTACACTCTTTATTCATTTCATTGTCACCATTCCAGTTAACTCATTGACTTCTACTGTAAAACTCTTTATGGCTTGTTAATCTTATTCTTTACGTATGGATTTCCACTTTAGCTCATATCGTACCTGAGAGTTTACCCATTTACTTCCACAGATCCAGTGCTTACCTCTGACCTTTGTCTGTCCTTCTTGTGTTCCTAAATTTCCTGTTCACTTGACTGTGTTACTTACATGCAATTAAGTCAGTCATTTTTCCATACAGTTAAAACTCTCAAGTATTTCATTGCTAGTGGAAGAGTTAAAGGAGGACACAGCTCAGGAAATCTCTTAAACCTGAGGAGAATAGTGTCCCTGATAAACCAGCTTGGCTACAGTGAAGAAGTCGAGTGGATCCGCTTTTCATTGTGCTCCTTTTGAAGTGTGAACGTTGCAGGTTTAAACGGGCAGTAAAGAGTCTGACAGCTGTGAAAAACAAGCTTGAACACGCTGCAGCCAAAGTCAACACTTCAGGTTGTGAAAGCTCGCTCCTCTCGTCGTGTCCGCCTTCATAAAGCTTGTTTTTCTCTGCGAGCAGCAGAGAGGCTCCACGCTTCATCCTGTAAAACTTAAACGCTCCCACATCAAACGGCAGCCCGGCTCGACGGACTCAGACTAATTAAGGATGTTGTTATTACAAACATACTCGCAGCGCCAGGGCAATACGCTCTCACTGCACTGCTAATTGAACTAATGACGCTAACGCTGCCAATTAGGTCAACAAGCCGCTGTTATCCTACGGCCAATTTAGTCAAGTCCAACGCCAAACGAGTCGATTTAACAATTATGACTGAACTCTAATGGCATTTAAAAACATTTACACACTGATTCATTAACACTATTAATACAACCGCTATTACTACTACTAATTATAATAATAAAACTTTATGTTTCACATCAGTTCCAATGTGATTAAGAGATTTAAAGTCACACACAAACATGTTACCAGGAATAATACATATACATTATAGCAATGACAGCTCGGAATTGTTTATCAGGAATGATGCTGCTGCATTTCCTCTAAGTTCATAACCAAAACATGCCTGTTTTAATCCCTGAATTGCAACAGAATCAGTTTCTTGAAATGAGTCCAGTTTTCTTCATTCTCCTCAGTCATCTGTAAAAGTTAAATGGCTTCAGATGCTTCATGACTGCACATATTTAAAAAACTAATGGAGACGCTTCCAAGTCAGTCCCATCGGTGAATCCATGAGTGCTGTGAAGAAATGAAATAGAACGTTTGGCTTCGTTTGGAGGAAATTGGTAGAAAATGATCCTCATGGCATTTAAAAAATCAGCCTACTGATAACTTGATTAGTATGAATATTTAACACATTGCAAACACATGTTTTTGGGTTTGTTTGTTTTTTTGTTGAGAGTTTCAACACAAAGTCTCCAAAAAAGAAAAGTGGAGCATGAATAATACTGGAATTAAAAAAAAAAAAAATGACTCTCTGTCTGACTGAACTTTGACTTTCAGGGCTAAGCTGACATTTAGTATCTCCACCCTCCGCTGTTCCTGGGAGCTCTTTAACCAATCAAACGGCCCTTGTTAACAAAGCGCCTGCATCGATTCGGCCTGCCAGAGCCCACGCGGCACCTGCATCGCATCACGGTGATGAGCGCTGAAGCCAGGAGAGAGAAAACCCAGCGACGCTTATATAACCTTTTTTCTTTCTTGGGGAAAGTGCTGCACAATGCTGCCTTTGTCTGCCTTCAGGCTTCAGCAGCACAACTGAGAGAAGCACTAAAACAGGCACAAAGACCCATAACAGGCTGAAACACATGACTTTTTTTTTTACACTTAACAGCCCTCTAAGTCTCCCTAATCTGTCCATTAAGTCAGTATTAATTATGCTTAATAAATGCTGGGATTTATATTGTTTGAATTATGAGTGCTACAATAATTGAAGAATTTCAGTGCAGTTGCTTTTCATGACCCCTATCTGATGAGCTTCATCTGGACCTAATCTGGTGGTGAAAAGAAGGGTTTTAGGTTTTATCTGGTTCTTCATGATGCTTTACACAAAGACACTGTGGTTTTAGTTGGAGTCAGCATTAAAGCTAATTCACCTGTCAACCTAATAGACAATATGAAAATTGAATGTAGCTTCTGGGTTTGAAAAGCACGAGTGGCGTATAGCTGCATTCTTTTTAATGGCCAGTGGGAAGGAGGGGTGATAGCTGCAAAAAGACTTTTCCAAAAAGTCTATGAAAAAAAAACAGCTCTTTGGTCTGACCGCCCGTTGGCAGTCCACGGACAGCAGAGTCTACCTGCAGGGAGGATCTGTTGTTGATGGAGGATGTGTCAAAAACATGTGTGGCTTCTGTTATTGTTGTTCCATCAGCCAGCCATGAGGAAAAAGACGAGTTCTAGCATATAAAGAGCTGAAATGAAATTAAGTGGGTTGTGCTTCTTTTTCTTTCTTCGCTGTTCAGGCCCACTTGTCAACCAGTTAGCGTCTGACCAATGTACAGGTCATCCAAGTGCAGCTGAGGTTTTGGATGACTGCAAAGGAGCACATTCGTGGTGGATAAAAATCACCCCCTGTACAGGAGAAGCCAAAAGCACTTCCTGCTGTAAAGTTTTAATATGCGAGTCTATGAGGACTGACATACTGCTGGAGCCTCAAGTGGACATTAGAAGAACTGCAGCTTGTTACCCTGATTTGTCAGATTTGGAGGTTGCCATTACATGTCCTCAACATTACTCTCATTTTCTTGAATTCAGCTGAATATCATCTCCTCCTTTAGGATTTCCAGGACCATTTAGATAAATCAGCTCTAATGGTGTTCCATCAGTTTTCGTTCCACCTGTTCCCTTCATGGATTTCTTTCTCTCCATGGATGAACGCTCAGGAAGTATCACCATTCGAGGACGTGCAATGCTTGCCGTCTCCCAGTTCTCAGGTGGGCGCTGGGTAATGAGGTAATTACAGGATTGTTTGATATTTCTTTCCAAGTGCATTGAACGGATTCCCAGAGACACGTGTGGAATCAGAGCCAGAGCTTCAGATTCCTGTTGGAGGGTGGAGGGGCCTGGGATCAGATGGCAGACGAGACAGAAAGAGGAAAGTTTCAAAACACAAAGAGTTCTTCAGTCCTTGCCTATGCTAGTTCAGGGGCTGCTGGGAAACTGGTGAATGGACAAGGGAAATCATGACGAACACTCGGCACTGCAGATGAGTCGGTTTTTGAGGTTGACCAAGCTTATTTGGAACAGAAAATGGAGGCAAACCCAAAAATTAAAGCTCAAATTTTCTTTTGTCAAACTCACTTTCAGCCGCAATTGTGACTTTGCACAAGTTTCCCGACCAGTGACGAATAAACACTTTAGGTCCACAAATACAAATGAACAAAAGTTGCAATGAGCTTGTTTACACTAATACCATTACTTTTTGTGATAATGAATGTGGTAAAAATAGACCAGAGCTATAATTATTTTACTGATTTCATACAAACCAATCTTTCTTGGGCGTATAGTTATCTCAGAGTTATTGACTTTACATAATGTATTCATGTCAGAACGGGGTTATGGTGAATAACCATTTTTAGGTTCCTAAATACTCTTGTTTGTCAAACAAAAGTCTGGTTTTATCTTGTTCACATTTTATCCTTTCGTCACAAGTTATGGTCTTCATCACAAAATATTGTGTTAATTGTAAAAAAAAAAAAAAAAAAATCTTTTTAAGCTTTATATTATAACCACAAATGAAAAAAAGCACTGGAACACAGCTCTTCTTTGAATTCAGAAGCTTTCAAGCTTTTTGCCACAGGTGTATAAAATGAGGCACTTAGCCACACAGTCTGCCTTTAAAAAACATGTGTGCAAGAATGAGTCAATCTAAAGAGCTCACTGAATTCAAGGATGGTGCTGTAACAAGATGTCACCATTGTACCAAGTCAGTTTCTTCCTTGATATTTCATGGTAAAATCCAAGTGGTATTATTACAAAATTGAGTGGAGCTGCCAAGTGCTGAGGCCCATATTGTGTAAAAGTCAACAGTTCTCTGCTGGCTTTGGCATTAACATCAGCACAAAACTACGTTCTAAGAGCTTCATGCCATGGGTGTCCAAGGCTAAGCAGCTCCTGTAGGTGTAATGTGCAGGTGGCCTTTTGTACGTATACTCTGTCTAATCGATCGCATTTCAAATCAATTCCAAAGCATACAGGTGCCAGTGTAATGGAGTGCATATAGGGTACATCTTATTTTTGCTGCAATGCTTGGATGTCATGAATGATGGGGAGAAAATTTCTAAGCTTGGATGAAATTATTTTATTTTCATTTAAAATTTCAAGAAGCATTAAGAGGCTATTAAAAAATATTGTAGAATATATAATAAGTGGCCTTATTGGTGGAATATAATATAAATAATATTAAACTGATCACTTGTAAGACAATGTAGCATTCAGATGAGAAACTAGGGTGTTATCTGCATTAAAAAAATAATTAATGTGATGCTTTTTGTAGCTGTGACCTACAGGAAATAATAGCAAAGGAGGCAAAACAGGAGTGTATGTCTACCCAATGCTTGGCTCATCTTCAGGTGTTTCAGGCAGTCCCTAAGGAAATTCTCCAGTGTGTAATAATAAAGTATTTTAACCACTTTTGTTAAGTGAGGTTTCATTTACTCAAGCATAATCAGCATTTTTGTTCATGAAATCCCCCAAAAGGCCCATTTGTAGCTGGAAAAACCTTGAAGTTATTGTCTCGTTAGCTTATTGTCGGAGCTCATTTCAATGATTACTACAAATTGGAAGCAGATTTTATCTTTATCTTTAAGAGAAGACCATGGTTGCCATTGTTGGAATATCAGTCCAGCCTTCCAGGTAATAAAAGGTAGATTTAAAGGATTTATTGACCTGAGCTGTCTGATGGTTTGAATCAAGTCAGAAACCAAAGGAAGCACGCTAATCAACCCTCCTGTTGAATTTATATGCAGTCATATAGATTGGAGAACAGGTTTATGTTCTGAGAAAATCTGCTGTATAAAGACAGAAAGGCTTTCCAAATAAATCTTGACTCCTGTTAAACCCAGAGGAGGTTCCCGTGTGGAGGAGCAGACCTCTAATTCCATGTTCGGGTCTTATGGAGCCATAAATCAGGTCCAACTCAATCCATCACAGCTGAAGGCTGTGCTTTTTCCATTCTGAAAGTAGTTCAGTGGGTAATGTAGGTCACAATGAATCTGAAAATTGTTTTATCACCTCAATCTGGAGACTATGAGGCCACAAGGCCTGGTGGTGCATTTACACTGATAACTCCCACAGAACCAATAAACAAAAACAGGCTTTTAAACTTAAAAAAAAGTAAAAACTGGGCCTTTGAGGATATTTTATTTTCCCATATTGGCCTATATTTAATGCAGCATAAATACAAAAAAGTTTCAGCAATCAAGATTCCTTAATTAGACCAAGCCTCGATGCATTTTATAGTCTCTTTTTGGGGTTTAAGTATTAAAAACAGACACAGTTTGAAACCGTTGTCTTCATTCAAAAATCAGTGGTGAAGTTCTTTTCTGTTTAAGTTCAGAGTCTCAGCGAATGTGATTGATAACACCTGTGTTTACTTGCAAGGTCACTTCAAGGTGACTCCTGTGTAAAAAGCCAAATGGATACATTTTTCACAAAAGGTGTAAATATAAGATATGTTTGGAAAAAAAGCTTAGTTAGTAACCAATGAATTCCTGGTTCCATATGAGGCATTCAGGGCCTGCTACGTGCATCACTGCAGTCGACTCCACTTCGCCGCTGCACTTTTGACTGCTTGTTAAATAGATTCCTGCTTTGGTTTCTGTTTGTTTTCCACCGTCAATCATGTGACTCGCGTTGGCTCCATAACTCTGTCTGGAGTTTATTTTCCATATTCTAAAACATTTTGGCCTCAGCTGCAATACAGTAGACGCTCAAACTGTTCTGATTGTCTGTCAAATAACATTTACTTTGTTAGGATTCTGAAGTCTGTGGTCTACTTTCAGCTGTGGAAAACAGCAATGTATGGATCCTTGGTCTGGATTTTCTTTTCCTCAAACTTCTGTTTTTAAGATGTTTTGGTTGTATTTTTAGTAAGTTGGTTTGTAAAAATTTCTTTTGATTTGGTCTGACTCTTGAATTAAGACTTCTTTATTATGTTTGAACTGCCACAACTCAGAAAAATCTGACTCCAATGCCTTGTTTCCATTAGGCACAGAATCTGTGGTGTTTGCTAGAAGCACTAAGGAAGTCTTTATATCTTATAAAAACCTTTATGTAGTGTATGATTTTCTACATCTTACAAACGTTGATGTCAAATACAAATTCCAGTGAGCTTCAGTAAAATGGACTTTGTGTTTTGAAAGACACATTTAAAGGTCATAATGACACCTGTGCAGAATCATTCAGTGGAGGTTTCTGAAGATGGATGGCCCATTGGGGCACGACGGTCAGCTGCCCAGGAGAACCAGCTCATCCAAAACCCACATTAGAAGCTGTTCTCTTTCTTCTGCTGCTGCTGCTTCTGCTCAGCTGGTGCGGTGATTTGGAAAGTGTTTGCAGATGTCGCCTATGCAGGCCAGCGCCACCATGTCAGCTCCCCCACTTGGAACGTCTCAGGTTTGGAAAGCAGAGCGGAGAAGAGGATGGCTCATTTTCCATGCCAGCTTACATGAAGCAAAGCTCTGTGAGGCCCTGTGAGGAGCGAACGCCTCTTTAGATAGTCTATAGCAAAATAATCCTCCTCTTTAGTTCCAAGTGAGAGACATAAATAAGAGAAGCTCTTCCAGAATTTAAGGAAATCCCCCAGAATACCAGATAGATTTTACTCTGAATCTACTTTTACAGCACTGCTAGGTTGGATTTGATCGGAGTTCAAGCTGAATGTAATAAAAAGAGGGGAAAAGTCTCTGCTGAAACTCATGGAAGGTGGAGCAACAATTTGCGTTTCATGTCTCTACGAGTTGATGAAATAAAAATAAATTGAAATTAATGATGGACTTTAAGAAAGCAAATCAAGACACAAACTGATGGTTGAGCTGGAAAATGTGCAGCAGCTTTAGGCTGAACATGTGAGGCCACCTCTTTTAAAAGCTGAGTCTACTCATTTAAATTATTTCATTAATGGTTAAAATTTGAAGTTTTTCACCTGAAGTAAATCCAACAATTAAAAATGAATCAAGTAGGCTGCAAAATAGTCCACAAGAGCAGCTTTGGGGGATTGTGAAACTACCTGTCTGGCACTCCTGTCTCTTCAGAGCTCCTGTAAGTGCTCACTTTCTTCTGATTGGCTGACTTATGGAAGCCTGCCGAGGGAAAGCAGTCAGAACAGCACAAAAAGAGACTTCAGATCAGAGTAATCTGAATTACAGAGATTTTGGCCTATTTGAAACTTTGTGCAAGCTTCGATTGGGGCTGCAATTTCAACCCAATATCACGACAAAACTTGTAATTGACACACCGTGTGCATTTCCCACTTTGCCTCTTCAAAACACATGCAGAAGTTTCAGTAAGTTGCTGTAGAAACAGAGGGAGATATTTTATTTCAAGCCAACATGAAAATAATTACGGGAAAGCGTTTAAACAGACATTATTAATATATTTAAATTTATATACATATTAGCCACCTAGCTTAATCGTTTCGGACCCTGGACTGCACTTTGGACATTTTTTGTCTAGTAACAAGTTCTTGGCTTTAAATAAATTATCTCAACTTCCTTTTACTGCAACTACTGCATTAGTGTCCATGTCATGTTTTGGAGACGCAAACTGTGAAATGGACACAGTGGACAGGCATGTCTAATACAGGCTTTGCTGTGATACTGAGTTGTAGTTTTAGGTTCAAGAGGTCCAACAAAACAAAAAAGAATCATTAGGATGCTGAAAATTTTACTATTAACACAACCCCCACCCACCACCCCCAAAAAAACATTAACCCCAAATCCTTGATGGCCCAGCCCCATGATGAGGAATACTGTCCCCATCAAAAATAAAAATAACAACAAAAAAAAGAACATTCAAAGCCCTTCAGACATAAATGGCTTCTCTTCAACTGGTTCTCAGCTCATGAAGCCAGTTTACAGTACAAGATGAGCAGGCCAACATTAGTCTGGGCCTCTGAATACGATGCCTCCCAGGGTGCATGTTTCAGACAAGATTAAATGAGCACTTTAATAGTTTGGGGCTCAGACTGTTGCAGCTGTATAGTTTGCACAGCAGCTAAGATTGTGCAGTAGCTAGTAGGGGTGCAACGGATCAAAAATCTCACGGTTCGGATCGGATCACGGTTTTAAAGTCACGGATCGGATCAATTTTCGGATCAGCAAAAATAGAAAAAAAAAGACAAAAATTCTACTACGCCGTTTACTTATTTAAGTATTTTTGCCTATTAAAAACATTCAACTGAAGACTCATTCCACGCACTTATATAAAAACAAATTAAGGTGCAATATGGACATTATGGACCATGCTGGGCAGCCTCTGCATCATCTGCACATGGCCATAAACAACCAGAGGAGTCTGTTCAGTGACAGGTTGCTTCTCCCAAAGTCAAGTCCTTTGTCCCACACGCCATCAAACTGTTTAACTCCTCGCTGGAGGGGAAACGGGGACAGAGGAGGGGGAACAAGTAAGCTGTAGTGCCTTTTCACTGTGCAATAGTTTTTGTTAATATCCAACGGTGCAATAGACTCACAATACTTGAAATGTGCCGCCCTTGTATCCTTATTCCTATTTATTCTATTTATCCCTTTTGTATACTCTGTATTTATATATGTGTAAACATTGTATATTTCTGCTCACATTCTGCAACTTCTGTGGGTGCTGTGCTACTGGAAACTGTATTTCCCGGAGGAACCCACCCGAGAAATAAATAAAGTTTCATCTAATCTAATGTAATCTATAGGGCAGTGCAGGGCTTTGTATCTACCTCTCCGCTGTGATATAACGGGCGGTCACGGTCACGTGGCTTTCCGTTGCCCTGGAGCTCCACCCATTTGTAGTTGGAGCAACAGAAGATGCCTGGGACAGTTCAGCCGTAACTTTAAACTTCTCCTGCTCATACATGCTTGGAAGGATCTTGTCACTGAAGTGGACGCGCAACGAGATATCATAGCGTGGGTCAAGCACGTTCATCACAGTTTAAACCTTGTTTTGCACAACAGACGACGGCCTCCCGTCTGTAGCTAAACACCCCATTAGCTTTTAGCTTTAGCCCGGTCGGACTGGGCAGCAAAGGGCTGCTTAAATGCCGCAAACTCCTCTGCTCCGCTACTTGGACCGCTAGCGCTACCGCTTGACAGACTGACGACGCGCACCATACACATACTTTTTTTTCTTTTTCGAATCTTCGGATCACGTGCGTACCGAACCGTGGAGTGGGATCGGTTCGGATTTCGGATAAACCGTGATCCGTTGCACCCCTAGTAGCTAGCATAGCATAAAATGCAACAAAAAGAAAATGTGATGCTGAAGGAAGACAGTTTGAGCTAAAGTGGGAAATATAGACATTTGGCAGACAATTGGTTTCATTTCTCTGTTCGTCTGTCCATCTGCTTGTTAACAGTCTAGCATCCACAGTTTTCGAGATGGATAATCAGCTCGAGCTGATTTAATTTGGGGGAAAATCTGGTCAAAGTTACACCAAATGTGAAAATCAGTAAACTTTGCCCTTCGGGGGGAGTCGTGCTCACTAAGAGCTCTCATTTATCCATGTAACCAAGTTGTTTGGTCTATCAAATCTTAAGGCAATGGAGCTTTAAAGGTTTTACTGTTATAAAAAATATAAACAAAAAAATCTCTGAACTTGATGTCTCATGAAAGTCACCAAAGTGTGACTACATATGCAATCCTGCAATTCACAAAACACATTAGATCTGCATAAAATGACATGAATAACATAGAATCTTCTATGTACTGGTGTGAGCTTAGAGTAGCACACCAAACAGTGAGGAACAGTTCACTCAAGCGCCTCTGGGATAGTTGAGTGTCTTTGAATTTGGATCTTTCTGTTTAAGAATGTATTTATCTTACCAATTTTATCAGTTAGAATAAAATGAAATAATTAAAATATTATCGACTGAGAGAGGTCAAAAAATAATCATAAATTTAAAAAAGTTGTACATCCCAAAGACAACTCAAACCCCTGACATCAAGTTTTGGCTCTTTGCTATCCCACAATCTAACTGACTACAGATTGAGCCACTCACATCACAGGTTTATAAAGATGACATTTTGGAAGCTTGTTTTTACACTGGAAAAAAAAAAGAAAAAAGAAAAAATGCCATTCATCTGTCAAAATATTGGTTTAGAATTTCAAAACTATGACTCACAAACTGAAAATATCAGACCTCAAAATTTCAAATATTATCTGAAGATTTTAAGATAATAAGTCTAATAGTAGCTCTGCCTGGGAGAAAAAAATTCAGCCAGTGGGAATAAGCTTCCATATATGTGAGTGCCGTCAGGCGATGGCTCTGATGGTCCAGTCACTTAAAGTTTATCATGGAACAAAAGAGACACATTGTTTTTGGAAAAGGCTCTTGTGTCACATTAGTCTGTGTACCTGGACTGGATGTTGTGTGGCCATCTGTTCACAAACATTTAGCTGTCAATCAAATGTCGCTTCATCACTATAATCTGATTGGCAGTTCTTGGTTTGTCTGCCTGGACTTCTGTTATACTTGGAAAAAGACTCAATATCCATTCATCTACTGCTCAGCTTTTGTCATCAGGCTGAGATTGGTTTTGACCCTGGAGATAACATCTCTGGAATGTTAGCAGCTTCAGTTGACTGTTGTGTGTCTTTGTAATTCACAACGTTTCGACTTTCAGATTTATAAATGTAAATATGTTTCCTGCTGTATCAAGGAAGTCTGTGTCTTTCCTTGGAGAATCATTCCATCTCAACCCATCCTCACATACTTGCTTTGCCTCCTCGCTTTTTTTGTTTTTATCTGAACACATGGAACTCCAACTGTGAGCTGCTGAAATGATTCACTGTCCTAACAGCAAGCGTCCTCACAAACGGCCCTTTTCCATAGCTACAGATAGACTTATAAAAAGAAAAAAAGAAGAAAAAGAAGTTGATCCCTTCTTGCAGCAGATGTTATCACGTTATTGTTGTTATTGAGAGCAGAAGTGAAGCTACATGCAGTTAATTTTGTGGCAGTGATCTCTGTTTTGGACGCAGGCAGTGAAAACATCACGTTCGGGGGTTTCACCAGGTTTTCCTGAACGGCCTCCAGCTGCAGACGACAGATTTTCTGTGTTCCTGCTGTCAAAGCAATGAAGCAAACTGCTTCAGTCCAGTCGCTTCAATCAGCACAAACATCTGCAGTGGAACAAGTTACTGCCTTCAGACCATAATCTGATGCTTCAGTCTCCAGAGCGAGAGACAAAAGATTCCAAGATGAGCATAAGGAGACAGAATAAGAAGGACTCTGTCTTCTAAGGAGGACTGCAGATAGCACACTGAGCAACGTCTAAAGTATGGCTGTAGATTAATGTCTATAACTTTATACAAACAGGAAAATATGAGTCTTTGTAGAGTGTTACCAAAGTCCCTTTGTTCTTGTTCTAATTTAAACTATTTGGCTCATCAGTTTTCAACTAATGTGCAACCCACACTGACGTAGCCACCATCAAGCCTCAAGCTAACCATTTGAAACCAGACGTGACAAGGGAGGGGTGTTTCTAAACTGTAGCTCCATATTAAATCTTCCCCTGCTTTCTGGTCCTGTCTGACTCTAATGAGACCATAATTTCCAAAATGAACATCATATTTTATTAAATAAGACTTAAAGCTAGTGACTGGAACTATAAACTCATCAGGAAAGTGTTTACTGAGCTCAGCGATCAGGTGAGCAATGGGCTCATTTTCTCTGAGACATCACTACTTCTTTTTTTTTTTTTACAACCAGAGGAGTTGCCATCTGATGGACATTAGAGGAAATGCAGGTTTAAGAAGCAATGTCCAAACAGAAAAAACTGAACAAAAAGCACAAGCCAGCATTCAGAGAACTTTGGTAGAATATGCTAGCTTATGTAGGCCCCAGTCTCACAGGCCTAGAGATTGGTAGGTTACCACCTAGCAACCACTTGTCGCTCAGAAAAAACTAAGCATTGCTAATAAAATTGGTAACAAAGAGCTATACTGTGCTGCACCAAAAACTTCCTTGCAATCCCTTTGGTTGCTAGTAGTTTAAATGGAAGATGCTGATTTGTCTGGAAACACTAGCTAGATACTCTTTAACTGGTACAGAAACTGTGAAGAGTGCAACACAAACAGCGATTGTTTCCCTTCAAAGTAAAAGATGCTCCTTTTGAAACTTACTGGTTTTGAAGTTAAGTCACAACTGTTACTTTGAAGGGGAATGTTCTCCATCTCCAATTTAAATTGCACTTTTTCAAATTTTGCTATTGCTTAGTGGTTAGGCAGCAAATATTCGCAAACAAATCAGCATCTTTCATGACAACTATGCATGACCGCAGCAACCTGGTAGCAACAACACAATCACAAGGTTTCTGGAGCAGTATCATCACCTAGCAACCTCCAGAAAATACTTGCCAGCAGCGTAATGTCCTAATTTAAGATCGCTCATCCAGATAAGGAAAGTTGATGCTTTTTTTCTGGATGTTTCATTTTCATTGGGAGAAACATTTAATCAATAATCCAGGTAACCATCCTTCTTCTTCATTCTCAGCTAACTCCAGGTTGATAAACAGTACATTTGCTTAAAAACCAAAACTGGCATCGCTGACTGACTGTGGGCCATTGGATCAGTTTCATGATCATTAACAGACCAGGGACAGACACAGCCAGTCTCTATGCCTGTGTAACCAACGCCTGAGCATGCAAATATAGACTATTGTAAGATAGATGTTGGAAAATATGTACATGTATATATGAAATATGTATGTTGTTCAAACAAAATCAAAGATGAAAAGGGTGATCCAGGATTGCAGCCTATGGTCCACATGTCAGCAACCTGGGACAGGAGAACGAATCACCTGAATGAAGCTAAAGAAAGAGACAAGGAAGTTGTTTTACTGTCATTCTCACAGTAAAACTGGAGATTTACATTTGGCATTACATATATAATTCACGTGAGAATGCTTTTCCTCATAATAAAATGGAAACTTTACAACTTATCCATAAAAAAGACAGGTTTTTGTTTGAATATTTTCAGCGAGGCCAGCTGGTTTAAATATTTACCACCCTGCAATTCTCAGTGTTTTATCTACCTCTGATGTCACGCTGGCACTCAGGTAAGCCGACCTGCGACCCATGCTGTCGTCTCCATTAAAGCTGCCGACAGTCTCAGATGATCCAGACATCACCTGTTGAGTGGAGCTGCAGCCTGAGGTGACGTCAAACAGTTATTTCATCCCTCGCGTCTGCTTTTTCCAGCACATGAAACTCAACCTGAGACCCATTAGATGAAACTGATCACTCCAACCTCCAAGAAGAGGTTTTTTTGGGGGAGATTTTTTGTTGTTTTTTTTTTAAAGGAAAACACTTCACAGTTTCAAGGTTTTTCTTTTGTTTTTTGAGAAGCGGTTACACAACCGAAGCTAACTGTCTGTGACAGGGCCTCGGCTCAGACCGCCGAGGGGGACAATCAGAGGGGCGCTTGTTCTCTCCAAGGACTGAGTTTCCCATTAAACCTCCACATGGCCCAGTCCAGATACTTTCCAGAAACTTTTCAAAGAGACACCTGCCCGAGCAGAGCCACTGTGGAGCCAAACTCCAAATCACTGTCTCAACCCTGGAAATGATGCATTATCGCGACGTCAGAGGTCCAAATGTTCAGCCAACAAGACAGTTTTCAACATTTACTGTGAGCTCACTTCTATCAGAGTTTGGAGGCATTTTCTTCTAAAGAGAGACAGAAGTGAGGGAAACTGAGCTAGAAGGAGTGCATTGTGGGAGATGTAGGAACTCATGGATTCTGGTGGAAGCTGGTGATTTATTCAGGCCCCAGTTGCTCACCGGTGTGGGGCAGAAGAGCGACATGAACCATCTGCAACAGTCATAAAGAAGCAGCACAGCCTTCAACTGGCGGTTTGTGCAGCACTCCGGTTTCACCGTGGCACCGACGCCAACCTAAACAAGTCTGCGGCTTCATAACTCAGCCTTAAATGAAAAGAAAGTGCCCTACAGTCGCAGCCGCCGATTCTTCATGAGCTGATTTAACTGTCAGCAGAGCGACCTGGTTTTCCTGCGGCTTCATCTCCTCCCATTACACTGGAAGAGCTGCAAGTGTGTCTGGATTCATATGAGTTCAGAACTTCGGGGCTTATACATAGCTGGAGGTTTGAAGACTTTCAGCTCAAAACAACCAATCATGTGTTTTCTGAACGAACCTACTTCAGCTATAAGATTCAGGTGAAGTCACAGCTCAAAATAATCACTTTTTATAATATCCTGGGCCTTGAAACAAGCTGCTTTACTGCATCACCCTTAAATCTAATTTTTTTCATTTTCATTTTAGTCAGCTTCTGGAAGCCTGCAGACGGGTATAAAAGAGAAAAGGCAATGTAGAAAAGGCAAAGATGGTAAGAAGGGAAATAGAAAAAGGAAAGGTAATGAGAAAAGGAAAGGAAAGGAAATAATAAAATGATGAAAGATAAAGGAAAAGAGGAAAGGGAATGTAAGGAAAGGAGAGGGAAGGAAATAAGTACAGGATAGAAAAGATAAAGAAAGGAGGAAATAGGGAAGGAAAAAATCATAGGGCAACACAAAAAAAGGAAAGGAAGGAATAATGAAGGGAAAAGCAAGCTAAACTGATGAAGTAAAGAAAAGAGGTAATTAAGGATTAAATAAGAGATGAAGGGGACTAAGGAGAAAAAGGAAACAAACAGAAAAGAGGATGATGGGTAGCAGAGATGGATTTGTGATCAGTTCATCTGACATTTTAATGAATTGTTGGGAGCTCTGTCAGCAGGGAGCAGGCGAGCATTCCCATGATGCATCTGTCTGCAGCTTCTGATGTCATCATGGAGTTATTGCTCCCAGGTGTAGCAGCTGCTTCTCATCAGTCCAGGTAACCTTACATAACAATGTTTCCGACTCAGATCCCGAAGCTCAGGTCATCGTGGCCTCACAGAGGACCACGTCACCCGATGCTTTTATTTTGTCTTTGCCCTCTGCTCTGTCTCCACTGCTTTCAAAATAAAAGGATTTAACTTGACTTCAGTTAAAACTGAAACATAGGTAATGACACAATGCCACCTTTAAACTCTGCAGGTTTAAAGTTGGTGTTGTGCTATGAGAGAAATAGCCTGAATAAAACTCTTCTGTTCAAACAGCTTCAGTCTTGTTTCACTGTCTGAAATCCTTCAGAAACACTTGTGGGAAATCAAACAGCTTACAGACATTGTTCAGACTCACCGAACAGAAACCCCTGATATCAATAAGAAAGCAGAGAGTCTGTTCTCTACCAGCATTTGCCTGCCTAAAGGTTTCAGAGTGTTTAGAAAGCCTGTAGGTCAGCACCACTTCAGATTTTTTGGATACTTAAGAAGAAATCATTAAAAAAAACATAAAAGACTTGAGTTTAAACATTCCTGTAATTCATCAGAATAAGAACTCTGATCTTTCAGCTGCTTTTACTTTCTCTTCCACGACTACACTTCCTGTCTGAGTTTCTGAGTTTGCTCCTCATATCTCAGAAACAAGCATGTGGAACTAAAGGACTATTCCATAAAAAAAATTAAAAATCCTGTTTGTTTTATATTTTCCGGCTTATTAAAGGGATGACTTGAAAAGTGATCAGCTGCAGCACAAAGATGGCATCTGTTTAGAGGATGAACTGTTCAAAACTCAAGTAGAAACTTAGCCAAACATCTGATTTTAGAACTGCATGTCCTGCCATCTTTATTGTACTCAGATGATTGATGAACAAACCGCTGAACTCAAACACGTTGTGTGTTATAGATTAACTTTGATTCATTTAACCTTTCATGGTTTTAGCTACATTTTCTCCAGCTGTGTCCTGATCTGACACCTGCAGGTGTCTTCCTTTATAAAACAATCCACAGAATTAATACAGTGTGCCTCCACTAAAGGAGGTTTTACACAAAACAATGTTTTGTGTCTGCACAGCAGAAGATCCAGCTGGCGTTTAAGAATTCTCTCCAAATCTCCTTCTCCAAAACTCCCATGACTTCCTTGCTGGTCCATTGGTTATAAAATCCATTGCTTTGCCACTTGATGATTTAGCCACTTCCTGCTCTACAGTAGTTCAGAGACTGTGCTTGTAAAAAGCAAAAATACCTTTAAAAAATTGGTCGTCATCTGTCCTTCAAGATTGACTTCTTACGCACCCCCAGACCTTCAGATCACCTCTGCACCTAGAGTTCTGAGAGCATGCTTTGTGCATTTTCAATTGCCCCACATAGCTCAAAGTTGGGTCTCTGTCTACAACTCAGAGACCCAACAGCAACAGCTGTGCATCAGGTCAGTAGTCTAGGATTAGGAGCATGCTCATCGTTTCTTCTTGAAGTTCTCCTGATCAAAGAACAAGCACAACTGTGTGCTGATCCTACAGAAATTATGATCTAAATGTTGTAGCTGTTTACTGTCACCAGAGGGCAGTGACACAAATATGTGGAAGGGTTTGTTACTTATGGTTGTATCTGTGCTGTTGTTGATCTTTAAAGCTCAGAATAAAAACTGCACTGTGGTTCTCATACTGCTTTTTGATTATTTTTCATTTCTTCCTGCATTGGGCCAGGGTTTTTGACCCAGGGTTTTTGACCCAGTGTTTTGATTTTGGTCTTTAAAGTTTCATCATGTCATCCTTTCTCTATTCTGTGGATACTATCGGTTGCCCCTTCCTATGTGAATGTGCCTAAAGACTTTCACAGACTTACAGCTATAAATCCAACATAGGATTTCAAAGCAGAGACATGCTGTAACATCCTGGGGTGTCTGAGGAAGAACATTCAGAGGAAACCATTGGAACAGCACTGCTTGTAATGAAAACTTTTTTGGCCACACCAACACAACTGCTGCTCATCACAACTTTGTTCTCTTTTCCAGATCAAAATTCAGGTTGACGGGTTGCTGTTTTGACATAGCAGGACCTCCAGGAAGCAATCTAAACATAGCGGGAGTTCTGGGAGTTAGCTAGCCCTGTACACGGTGACCACTTCAAAGCAGATGGGAGCCAACCGAATCTGTCTTTGATTGTTAGCACCGCAGAACTTTCTGATTGCACCTTTCTGAAGGTTCTGCTTGTGCAATGAGATATTTTTAAGGATCCACTGCTGCAGACAGCTTGTTCAGCTCATAGTTTGTTCCAAACATAATTAAACAGACATCCAAGACTTTGCTGGAGATACTTTTTTTTTAACATCCAATTTTTTTTTCTTCTTGTCATGAATGTGTTAGGAAAGCTCTTGGAAGTTTAGTTCTGAGAAAAACATAACCCTCTAAGGTGTAAGTCATCATCAGTGACAACCCTTTCCACTAACCTTAATGCTAACTCTAACCCTAAGCGATGAGAATATGTAACTATAGTTTTTATTAAATTGTTCCCTAAAGTCTAGGCAATCAAGGAACAAAGAAAACATTCATTCTGACTAATGTGCCAATAACTACCTTTTACCTAAATATTAAGTACGGTGGCTTAGACCTCAGGGAGTTAAAGTTCTTGAACGTTTTCATGACAAACAGCTTACATTTTTCCAAGAAGGAACATACATCTTATGTAGACTTTGCTTAATCCAGTAAACACCCAACCTCTTTGCTATTTGGCCCAAGCCTGGTGTATGGAGAACAGAGACAACAATGAGTGCAGTTTGCTTCATGAACCTGCTCTTATTTCTCAATTTCAGATGTATGAAGCCATTATATTTCATCCTGTCACACGTTCTAATTTCTGGTTTTCTATTTGCTAGAAGCTTCTTGCATTTTGCTGCTGACTTTGTTTGAATTTTGAAGTTTTTTCTCTTCTTCTGTTTCTTGCTGGAGTCTAAAAGTCTGTTTGACCCGAAATGAGCCCAAAACAAAGCTGACAACAACTTGTGTCTGAGCTCAGAGAGGAAGAAGTGATGAAAATTATTAGGTCCATCAAACACGAGTGCTCAGAAAATCAAAAACATGAAGGAGGGAGAAAGGACAACATCTAAAATGTGCAGCAAATTTTCTCATCAAATCAAAAGCAAGCTCTGGAAAAACTAAAAATAGAAAGCAGGAGGAGAAAATGAGGGCTTTTCACACATTTGAGCTGAAAGTTTCCAGAGTATCAACTATGGAAACATCATAACTATGGAAATAAACATGTTCATCAAGGACAAACTGCTCGGGGATCTGGATAATTTGATGTTTAAGAGTCCAGCAGACATCAGTCATTCCTGACAGCTGAAAGTTCAAAAACAAAATGCTTAGAGGCTTCCTGCTGAAACGCCACCACACCCTTAGCATTACACAACAAACCCCCCAAGTCCTTAAACATTCCTCCTGTCAGAAGCTGATGAAAAAATACAAAAATATTTTCCCTTTTGTTCCTTTATCTGTTTATCATCAGTCTCCCTGAGTGTCTGACTTTAGTATGTCAGATGATGAAGAAAGAGATCTATCAGCAGCCTCATCATTCTCCGCACTAAGACTGTATGTAAGCTGAAACAAGCACAAAAAGAACACACATAGATCTTTAAGAAATTAAATGACAATAAGAAACTAGTTTAAATAATACTGTATGCAAAAGTCTTGAGCCAGCCCTCACTCCTTTATATTTTTCTTGGAAAATGGGAAATAGGTGCATTGATTTATTGAAACATGTATTCACAGAAATACAGTGTGTCAGGCAAAAAGTTTGTATAGTTCTAAAGAACTTGAAAGGCAAAGCCTGAACTCTCTTAGCCAAGCTTTCTCCTCATTTCTTTTAGTCCTCAGAAATAGTTCTCTAGGATTCATGGACAATCTAGGCTGTTCTTTGGATGTTGGCTAAAGTGAGATGTCATACACTGCTTCAGTAATGTTAAGGTCCGGGCTCTGGGGAGGTCACTCCATGTCCCATGATTTTACAGCACTGACAGTGCGTTTGGGAGTCTTCCCATGCTGAAAAATGAATGAAGATTTTCAGATGCTTTCCAGATGGGATTGTATGATGGATCAAAATCTGATGATATTTTTCTTCATTCATAATTACAAACAAGATTTCCAACACCACTTGTTGAAATGCAGCTCCAAGCTATGACAGAGCCTCCACTGTGTTTTACAGATGGCTGTAGAAACTCACTGTTGTAAACTGATTTTCAGCCCAGTTCTAGGTTAAGTTTTCAGCTAACAGCTCTTTGGGACTGTTTGGCATTTTTCAGAGATTCAAATAAAGATATTTTCCATATACTGAAAATAAAATAAGAACATTTCAACAAAAAACAACAAAATATTTTAAAAATGTAACATAAAATGTATGCTAGTAGTAATAGTGGTAGTAGTAGTATATATAAGGATCAAAGAACTATTTACGCAAAGAAATTTTAAGAATGAAAACAGAGAAAGAAAGCCTAATAGAGGAATCATCACATTTAAAACTGGGAGAAACACATAGACAATGAACCTGAAATCTTATTGTTGTTATAGCTTTTATTCACCTTTGCTGTCAGTAAGTTGTTGTGATAATGAGTTTGACTGACACCTTGTGTATTTGCTAACCTCGGTCACATTCCTCCATCTGACAGCAGTCAAGGGGTTATTACAAGAAACCTTGTAAATGAAAACGACTGGAAACATCCAGACTTTGTTTCATCAGACTGTCAGTCACTGTTAACTCTTATGTTTATCAGTATTTAGGAAGTGTAAGTTGAAGCATAACATATTTAATTTACAGTTTATATTCTTTTACCACAGAAATTTTGAAAATATTAGTGGTATATTTCATTCGTTCTCATTAGAAGAAGAAAAAACCCTGTGAGACAAATGATTCTGTAAAAAAAATCATTTTATTTTAGAAAAATGTGACTGTACTAGCTCACAATTACACATCATGTCTGAATATTTTTTTTTCTCTTCACGCTATTATTGGGTGAAAAATTATGGCTTGTTAGGGTTATTTTAAATCACTGAAAAAAAGAAATAGTATAAAGAAACTGTCAGAGTGGCCAGATAGGTTTAATATTTGGATAGAAAGAAAGAAAATATTAAAGTATATGATATCCTTTTATATATTAAAAGTATATATAAAAGTGGCAAATTTATGGAAAAACACTAAAACAGAAACTTGGAGTAGGATAATTTTTTTTTTTATCAGAAATTTACATTTTACATTTGAAACACTCGGTTTTGGTCAGAATATTGCCCTCCTCTGCTGGTTGTACATACCACATAGAAAACACAATACAAAACAAAACATGGAGGAAAACAGAGAGCCCGAGACCTGCATGCAAACCAACAGAAAATGATCCATCAACTTTGCTTTGGGGGGTTGAGAAGCCATTTGAGTCACTAAGTGACATTTTGAAACAGTTGTCTTGGATTTAAGCGCTCTAAAGTGGCAAACATACACCAAGCCTAAACATATATGAAAACAAATATCAGTGGATGTACTATCAACTACACTTAGTACAAATCGTTTAGTTCATAGCAACAAACAGAAAATTCAAGTACTTAAAAAGAGAAAAAATAAAGATAGATTTTAAGAGGCTGTTTTGCAGATGAGAACTTCTATTCTATTTATTTCATCAGTCATAATAATTTGTCTCTCTCTTAGCACCTGGTTCATAAAACGGGAAGTCATGAATTTTTATAAGTGATTGCTTTCATGTAAGTTAATATCTTGTGCAAACATTATAATACCTCGTCAAAACCATAACTTCTTGGGGAAAGTTAGTAACTTGCCAGTACAAAAAAAATACCTGATTTGACCAACAACACCTTCTCAGAACAAGTCAGTCACCTGTCTGAATAACACAGTAACTTGTAACCTGTAAAATGAATGTTTTACATTGGCAGAACAGTAATAATTACTTGAAACACGATAGGAATTTGTTCAAGCAAGATAGTAAGATACTGCCTTAACCAAACAAAAAGTACTATATTTATCAGAAACTTAACACCTTGGTAGAAAACAATAATGTGTTGGAATGAGATAGTAACTTGTGCCAACACAATAAGAAGAAGATTAATTTCTTGAGAAAAGGAGAGGTACTTACAGTCATGAGAAGAAGAAAGTTTTCACAGCAGTGTAGTTTTATGAAAAACCAAGTGAACCCAGTGATTTACTGGTTTCTAGAGGGGGATTCTACAAGATGTATGGATGGAACTTAAAGTAATCTTTTTCTGTTTGACATTATCATGTCCCATCATTGTGTAAGAATTTTGACCCACTCCTTTTTTTTGATGGTGCTTCAGTTCATTGAGTTTTGGGGGCATTTATTTATGCACAGCTCTCTTAAAGCCCTGCAACAGGATTTCAAACAGGTTGAGGTATGGACTTTGACTGGATCATTGCAACACCTTCATTCTTTTCTTTTTCAGCCATTCTGTTGGAGATTTGCTGCATTTGAGATCATTGTCTTGCTGCATGATCCAATTTAACTGTTGGACAGATGATTTGACTTTAGAATACTTTGGCAGGCAGACAAGTTCGTGGTCGCCTCAATGACTGCAAGGTGCCCATGTCAAGTGTCGGCAAAACAAGCCCAAATCAACACCCTTCCACCACTGTGTTGACAGTTGGTATGAGGTGTTTGTGCTGAGGTGCTATGATTGGTTTTCTCCAAACATGATGCAGTGCATAATGAGTAAACATTTCCACTTTGGTCTCGTCGGTCCAAAGGACATTGTTCCAGGAGTCTTGTTGTTTGTTGAGATGCAACTTTCCAAACCTAAGCTGTGCTGCCATAATCGTTTTAGAGAGAAGAGTCTTTCTTCTCTCTAAAACGATTTGCTGAGATGTCCACTCCTCTAAAGATTGTGGCATTATGTTAACACACATCTGAATGCCCAAGACGAGTAAAATGCCCAAACTTTTGCTTTTATAGAGGTCACACTCACTAAGGATCATTGACTAAAATGCATTTCATTAGCAGCACCTGTCTGCTACTTACCCTCAAGAATAGATAGTCTGGAAGAAGACAGTACCTGCAGTGACTTATGACTTGTCAGAACATGACGGTGCCTTCTCTGAACAAGAGAATAACTTTTTGGAGAAAGATAACTTTCTTGAACTTCACAAAGATATACAACACACTGACTGGCTATGCATGTTCTATACATCAGTTAATGTTCCAGCAAGCACTGACTAACAAATGTAAACATTCCCATTTGCAAAGTGTCTGATTGGGTGAACATGAAGCAGAAAAAGAAAAAAAGGAATTTTGCTGATTCAAGCATTGGTTTTATGGTGACGTATATATTTAAAACAAGGGCTCTGAGATTCTACACATCATATCCCAGAAAAAGCTACCAGAGCAGCAAAGGCACTGATGGGGATGAGCGTTGCAAGTCACAGCTGTCCTGAAAAACCACGTCGGAAAAACAGAAATTAATACCAAAAGACAGATATTAAAATAATGTTACTGGTGCAAAAATTAAAAACTATACTTCAGACGGGCTTTTTAATATGACAGCAGTGACAGGCAAGTTGGGATATTATCAGAAACCCTTGAATTTAAGCTAAGGTGAAAGTGTAAGACAGAGGTATGCGGCTGTGAAACTGTTGAGAGGTTAAAAAGCAGTTATTGAAGTCTTTGTACAGAATAAATAAGCAACACAGTAATTACAGGAAAAGTTGAAGTTTCAAGGTAAGAGAAGAGGCGACCTCAAGGATCCCAAGTTAATTTCAGGGCCCCTCAGGAGGAAAACACTGTTCTTAGAAAATAAACTCCCAGATTGTTGAGCATTTGGTCACCTTCACCTCTACTGGAGAGAATGGGAAGCAGCAAGGCAGCGAGCTATTCCTCCCTTCCTCAACACACAGACGAAGGCAGGTTTCTGTAGAGAAATTAGGACATTTACGCAGGTCAATAAAAAGTTTTTCGTCACATAAATAACTAAACCAAGTTTTTATAGTGCAGGAATGTCAGCAAATCTAAGGAGAAAATCTGAGGAGTTAAACATCTCCCAAGCTGAGATGTTTGCAGTGATGCTAATCCCTTTCAGCCACTCTAGATAAAGTCTTACTCTTAAGGAAATACATGGTGAGAATTGTTCTCTATATTTCCATCAAATGCTTATTCTTTGGTCAAGATTGGGAGGTCAGGCGATACATTTGGTTCTATGTATAGTTCGACTCTGAGACAACTTTTATTATTTTAGCTATTTACAAAAGAATATTAAAGTTCTTGTAAGAGTTCACTTTTTGAGGGGTTTAATAGAAATAAAGCAAGAACCATTGAAGAATTAAATGAATTTGTATACATAGTCCACTGTTTTCAGACACTCAAATGCAGTTGAGCAAAACAACAAAAAGCTGGAGAAATTAAATAATATGACTTCTTCTTCATTTAAGCAGGTTGAAGATGTGGAGATGGTTCCAAGTGAGGAATTTGGAAGCTGTATCTGTGCAGCAAAACAGTATGTTCTCAGATTCCAAACAAAATAAATCCATCAGAGAAAACAGTGGGAACATTGGGCAAGCATGAATCACAAATGTGTTCATTCAGACACAAAACAACACACTGGTAAGTTCACCAACATTAAAACCTGGACCTTCACAAAAGACAACAGAGGATGACGAGTCCATCTCCATGGAAAATCCCTTCACAAGATCCAGGCAAGTGACCAACACTCTCCAGGAAGTAGATACATCAATACAGAAAAATCGCTTAATATAAAAAGATGACTTCACAGGGAAAATCCAGAGGATTCTTGTCTGGTCAGAAGCATACAGCTCAGGAACTGCGTTCTTTGGAAAAATGAATCAGAGATCAACCTCTAGCAGGAAAAGCTGGAGGTAACTTGGAACAAATCATGACCTGAAAGGGACAACACGAGCTGGAACACATTACAGATGGAAGATAATGCATGGACATTAATGGCTTCAAGTGGCGCTGCCGTTTATTGTTGATATGTTATGAGGCAGAAGAAAAAATATGCTATCTGTTCACATTAATCCAAATGTAGGGAAATAGTAGAATACTGAACAATTAGACCTGAAGCCGATGGAGCTAAATTTCACTGTTGAAGACAAAACCAAAGCCAAAAAGAGCCATGAATGAACAAAAAGTGAAGCAAAGAGGAGGTAACTTGTTTAGTCCGTGAATTCATTGTCTGCAAAGGATTCTCCAGAAAGGGTTACGAATCAACAATGTAGCCTTAGTTTTATTTGAGACCCTGAAAATAAAGGACTGTAGAGGAAAAAAGGATGCACCTGCTTGATGGTTTATGTCTGAACTTTGAGTCTATATTAATCTTCATATTCATCATATAATCGTCACATAACTTTAATATGTTCTGGGCCAAAAGTAAAATAACAAATTGCATATTTCCCTAAGGCATGGTCATCTTCATTTATTTCATCTGTACATGACCTGTACAGATGAAATCAGCTTACCCAACATTTTCCTACTGGACCCAAAATTTTTCAGACTTTCCAAAACAATTTGACTTTATTCCACTTTTGCTTTCAGACATGTTCACAGTTTGCCTGTTTTGTTACAAATCAGTGAACAAATTGGAAACGGCAGCAGCAGCCCAGGGTCGGAGATCAAAACCAAGTCCTAGAAATCTACAAACCTTTATAAAAAAAAAAAAAAAAAGAGCGAAAGATTTCTGTGTCATAAGAGGAGGAAAATTAGAACAATGCTCCAGGCAGGGTCTGGGTATAGTGTCTGAATATAAGCCAAGATCAACCACATATCAGAACAAACGGAAGGAATCGCACGTGGTGTAGATTTGTCTGTGGTTCAAAAATTGCATTCAATATACAGTTAAATGCAAACACTGAGGTGTAACTATCAGTAGGCATAATGGAACTGTGACTACGCTCTTCATCCTCAGAAATTATCTAACTTTGCCATGTATTTACCTTAGAGGATGGGGATATGTTTCAGATAATTACTATCTCTGCTGTCCTGTAGCTTTAATTATGTCACTTTTTCCAGTGTACGGTAAATAAATATAGGTGGGTGGGTTTGTTGGTACCTGGTCAGAGGCTCCTGGATGGTTATGTGGTGGAGCTCCCTCTCCTCTCCAGGAATCTGCTCCACCAAACAAGAGAAAATTGGATTAGTTTGCTGGTTTTGGCTGCTTACTGACGAGGTCCAAACAGGCGACTTCCAAACCACGAAAAAACCCCAAATTTAACCGAAACATAAACAGGCGAGCAGAGAGAGGAAGGAGGATTATTGTTTGTATGTTTCTGCACATCTGAGGTCAGAGTGTAGTTTAAAGCTACTCGCCAGACCATTCCCGCTATTTTTAAATGTTTCCAATGTTTTTCCTCAACTAAACTCTCATCATGATGGAGATTAGGCTGAGTTTAAATCAGTTTGTTTGGTCTGAAGCTTCTGCACAGGCCGTTAGTGTAACCGCTGAGGAAGTTTCACTGGGTTTTATTTTCCTGGAGTACAAAAGATATTTTTCATACACTTCACGATGAAAGTTTAAAATCATCAACTTAACCACACAAACCTAAAGGGTAAACCTATTACCAGTGGCATGGTGTTTGAATATGATTTGTTTGAGTTTGGCTTTCATTCATTGTATTTTTCATTTTAACATTTATCTACCAAGCATTTCTAAGTTATATTGAAACATTCAGTTTTTTCTGGTTGCATTAGCATTTCAGAAATCATTAAATTCCTCGCTCCACGTTAGTCATACTAGGATTAATCAGAAAATGCAGCAAACTTGAAGATTATTTCTTTAGCTCTTTTTACATTGGATGTTCACACCTTCAGCTTATGCTCACTCTACAAACAGCAATTAAAAAGCTTACATTTGAGTCTGTCGCACAAATTCTGCGAAGTGTTGATCTCTTGCACACAGCTCGATTATCCTCAGGCGTTCTTGAATCTCCTGCAGAGAGGTTAGAGGTCAGCACAGAGAAAACATGTTTGTGTGAGAGTCGGTCTAGAGGAGAAAGAGGAGGGGGAGAAGGAGGACGAGGAGGAGTTCCTGCATGTAAAAATACCCGTCTGCGTAGTACAGACCTCCTGCTGAGACTGAAAACCTCTGATCCAGAAAAATGTCACAACAGTCGGTCAGCTCTGTCTGAGGTGTCAAATTCATTTTACTTGAAGTAAAGCTTTGTGTAGGAGTTGAAAGTCACTTCCTTTACCAGCTGCCCTGTGATCCAGAACTATAAAAATCAAACCCATAAACTGGGTCCTCGTGAAAAGTTTCCTTTTCTAAACATTGCTGATGTTATAAAATCAGCACCCTTACTGTTCTTGATACAACATGCTCAGTAGTTACCAAATCTACATTACATAATACATTTTTCAAAACCGTAAAACTAAATAGAAATTCATATTTTTCCACTCAATATCCGACAATCAGCTTGTTTATTTAAACTACCAGGTTTTTTTTTCACTATTTGAGGGCATGTTCATGGTGTTCCACAAGGCTCAGTTTTGGGCCCATATTTTTTTGCAAATGCAACAAATTCCCCCTGTTTACAGATGACACCCAGCTTTACGCAGCAGAAATTTTGCCTCTTTCTTACCTCTTTACTGAGTGTGGTGTTTTGATAGATGTTTTTTATCTCTTCACTGCTGAGGTCTTTGGAATCGCCTACACTGGCAGAGCTGCTGAAGTGAGGGAGCCCGCGATCACACCGATGGTAGTACTGGGGCACGTCATCATTGTAGCGGCGGTAGTACTGGGCAGTAACAGGGTCACTCTCAAACATCGGGTTGAACTTGGTGGCACGTTCAAGTGTTGGCAAACTGTCACCTCGCCTGGAGGACAACGGAAGTTCAAAAAGCTTTTTAGAAATTTATTTTTTCTGATTTAATTTTTTAACTCCAATGATATTGTTGTACCGTAAGGGGTCCTCTGTGTCCTCCCCATCATACTGCTCTCGTAACGACCTAGCCAGGAAAAAGATAATCCCAGCAGCCACCATCAGGAAACCAGCCACTGAGGCAATGGCGATGCCCACCACCAATGGCTCGGAAACATACTCTTCACAGTGTTCACCACGATACCACCAATTTTCTCCAACACGACACCTGCAGCAAAAATTACAAATTTGTAGTACAAATTTGTAGTAAAAACACCAAAGATTATACTGAAATGGTCTAATGGTATCCTTTCAGGCTTTTTCAGCCCTCTTTTATTTAATATTTATAGAACTGGCCTAGCATTCATCTACACATAAGTCAATATTCACATGTATGCAGACAATGCAACTTTATGTTTTAATTTTGCTATAATTTTCATTCCGTATACAGCTGAACATCTAAATTCTTCACAGGTATCCTTCAACCTAGGAACATTTTGTGTTATAATATTTATATTCTCCAAAGTGATATGTAACTGTTTGCAGATGAAAAAGGTATTTATGTTTAAGAACAACTGAGACAGATCATAGAAAGTGCCTTGTATTTTGTTGTAACATTAATCACATATTCACAATGGCCACAAAGGACAATTTAATTTTAGAAATATATAATGCAAATGAAAAAAACTTAAAACTTAAAAATGCAATTTTGTTGATAAGAAAAAAATTTCAAAGTAATATAAGCAGCTTTTATTTTGGAGGTAGTGCGCTCTTTTAACATTTAGCTTTAATTGTTAGAGACCGTGCATAAAAATACTGACTTCATCTCATAAAGATACCTTGTACCAGAATTCACTACCAGCTAATTTCTATCTTCTGTACCTGCAAAGGATCTTCCTACTTTTGCTGGGGAAAAAAGTACTCTACATCTGTATCTACAGGACATTTACTGCTTAGTAAGATGCATTTTATTTGAAGAAAGCTGACTGTTTTCTCTTTATTTTAAAGTCTTCAAATTGGTGCATGCAGAGATATTGCAGTATATTTGTACATTGTAAACTAATTAAATAGTCTTCAAATATGTGGTAATATACAGAAGAATGAAATCAAATAGGCATAAAATACAGAAATATTGTGAAACAAGAACAGCGATATTTAATTTTCTCTTACCTGCAGATGGCACCCTTGCCAGGGATGATGTCACATTTTCCATCATTAAGACAAAAATCATGTTGCACCTCACAGATGCTCTGACATGGCAGGCCATCCACACTCAGATATCCAGCGTTGCACACACACTCAGCCTCACTTGACCACTGATTTACTATACACCTGGAAAACTTGTTACATGCCTGGAACTTACAGGGATCAGCCCGGTCACCTGAGGAACAAACAGTGGAAAATGAAAGGAGCAAGTAGAAGACACAGTGTCATATGAAACCATAAGAAAGAGAAGCAGATGCCATCCCACATAAACAGAGGTCAGGGTTCAAAGAGCTCTAATAAACTCCAGGCCTCAGCAGTCTGCATCTGGTCAGCACTCAAAAGACAAAATGTTTGTTGGCATGGTCTTAATAAAGACAAAAGCAGCACAAGGATAAATCAGTTTATGTTTATGTACTTCAGCATACCCTAGAAAGTGCTGGAAAATCTTAGATGCTTTTCTTAGACTTTTTCAAGTCTTTTTTTTAACACAACAATCAATGAGAATCAATGAATTTAAATATTTCCCATGGAGACACCAGACCAGTAGCAAGATTCCCGAGTGTTTGTATCTTGGGAAAATCCTTAAGAGTTCAAGAACAACTAACCTAACTAACCTTTGTATGACCCAATAAGGTTGACATGTGCTTGTGCAATGGAAAACCTGCCTCGAGAGTACAGTGAAGATGAGAGGAGTAAACTGATTATATGTACACAGTGAGTCCTGATGCAGTGACTCACTGCTATAGCTTAGGGTGATCAGGCAGTGAGGAGCTCCTCTGATTGGCTCAGACAGATTACAGCTCTACAGCTCAGCAGCAGAGGTGGAGGGAAGATGGAGTAATTCCTCCAATAGCAGTAAATAAAATCTCATTCTTCTGCAGATAAATCCTAAACTCTGCTGTAAACATGTATGTCACTTGACTGGCAGATTGGGTTACATGTAAGTCTTGAAACATTTTAACAGCAACAAAAAAAATTCTTTCTGGACCTCTTGGTGGCAAATTGTTAATGATGTATTAAGTGATTGTTCCACTCAGAGTTTTTTTTGTTGTTTTGGGTTTTTTTTTTTTTTGCCAAATTCCACTATTTTACACTTACACCAATTTCTTATTTTCGGACCAGTCAAACTACTGTTTTCCTCATAGGATTAGAGACATTTTATATTCTCGTGGACTGTTATAATTCTGCAAAAATGTCCTGGTGCTAATTAAAGAAAAAGAAAAATGAAACTTTTCAGGAAAACAGGACAGTTATTTTAGCAACATAGTAGACAGACCGAAAAAATTAAAAGTGAACCACAGTGTTAATCTGAATTTAACAAGTAAAATGATTTCTCCCTCCTTTTTTCCCTGTTACACCTGTTTAAGAGCTTCATTTAACACATACGTCTTTACACTCCTTTCAAAACCCAGATAAGAATCCTCACTGTCTACACTCAAAGACCTGCAGTTACTGCAACTATAAAAACCAGTCTAGGCTCAAAGGAGCAGCTCTAAGCAGCGGCCATGATGATGTCCCATCAGGGTGAGTCAGTGTGTGCTGCTACTGATCACGTTCCTGCCAGACAGATTATCTCAGGTATTAGATCACAGTCCTGACAGCTGAAGCCTGTCAGAGCTGCTGAGACGCTGCACATACAAACTTAGGATTTAACAGTCTGAGGAGCATCATGGCAATAAGTGCACAAGTAAACAGTAGCTTTGATTTCATTTCTCCACAACAATAAATACATCTGAGTGTATTCCATTTTATTCTACATTAAAAATAACTTACTGGAAAAAGAAAAACTATCAGTACATGACTGGAAAATAAAGTTCTGTGTTCAGATTTCGAAGGTATTTATATATTCATATAGGTATTGAAGGGATCGTTTCTGTTTATCCTGAAAATCAAGCCTTAGATGCATAAAGCCATGAATCAACTGCATAAAATTTTAAATTAATATTGTACATTGTGGCTAAGTCGCCACATATAGAAGACAAATGTGTCCTGGTTTGTCCCTAACACCTAATCTTAATCTTCATTCATTAATCTAATTTAATGAATGTATTTTCAGAATAAAGATGACACCTCAGTGTCAGTTTTAGAGACCCACAATTGGCAAAATTAGCAGCTTCATTAGAGCATTAGATGTAATTCTGCATGAGTCTGGTTCTCCCAAAGGTTTCTTCCTGTTAAAAGGGAGTTTTTCCTTCCCACTCTCTCAAAGTGCTTACTCTTGGGGGTGGAGGTGGGGGTGGGGTGGGGGTGAACTGATTTGAACTGAATCCTACCTGACTCAACATCAAGTGAGTACTTGTCAATGGCGAGGTTCATGGTCTGATAGGCAGTGTTGGCAAAGTCTTCCAAGATTAAATAGACAACATTGGTGACTCCTCTATGTACTGGTTTACCAAACCTCATCCTACTGTTTACCACAATGCTGCCATTTCTAAAGTTAAGGATCTCCAGGTTCTGGAAGTTGTTCAGGTTTGACTCCAGGTATGGGACCAGCTATGAGGTGAAGATAAAGATGTGTTAGTAGCATGGCAAATGAATCTGGAAGGTTCCTATTCACTGAGTCATGATTCTTTGAATCCTCACCAGCTGGAGGAAACGCTGCTCCAGAGCCTTGTATTCCGGGGAGCTCTTGTTGAACAGGTCCATTGAGAACACCATGTTGGTCACCCTCAAGCTGAAGAAAATTGTTAACGCCCTGCCAGGTCGGGTTGGTAATGCAATGGCATCCAAATCAGAGGCCTGAGCTCCACTGGAGAAGCCACTGCTTTCCCCTTCACTCGACACCCCGCCATACTGGAAGACATCAAAGCTGACAGCGATGCTGGGCACATCAGAGACACCATGTTCGAAAGGTTGGAGTTCAGTCACAGGAGTGCGGTCATCAACTTTCTGCACAGAGGAAGGAACAACGACTGCTGGCTTTGACTGTGGATCAGAAAATAGAGTGTGTACTGGGGTTTCACTAAGATCTTCATGTCTTGTGTCCTCACTGAAAGCCACAGCTGGTTTTGACTGAGGAACTTTTGGAGGTGGTGTGTTTTTTGAAGCTTCATTAAGATCTTCATGGTTCAGATGCTCATGGTGAACCACTGCTGGTTTTGACTGATGACCATATAAAGATGGAGTGCTTACTGGAGCTTCAGGAACATCTTCGTGGTGCTGATGATGAATCACTGCTGGTTTTGACTGAGTACTATCAGAAGACAGAGCCCTCACTGGAGCTTCAGGAACATCTTCATGGTTCTCAAAATAAATCACTGGCGGTTTTGACTGAGGACCTTCTGAAGATGGAACCCTCACTGGAGCTTCAGGAACATCTTCATGGTGCTCATAATGAATCACTGCTGGTTTTGACTGAGGACCATCTGGAGAAGGAGTGCTTACTGGAGCTTCAGGAACATCTTCATGGTGCTCATAATGAATCACTGCTGGTTTTGACTGAGGACCATCTGGAGAAGGAGTGCTTACTGGAGCTTCAGGAACATCTTCATGGTTCTCAAAATGAATCACTGGCGGTTTTGACTGAGGACCTTCTGAAGATGGAACCCTCACTGGAGCTTCAGGAACATCTTCATGGTGCTCATAATGAATCACTGCTGGTTTTGACTGAGAACCATCTAGAGAAGGAGTGCTTCTTGGAGCTTCAGGAAGCTCTTCATGGTGTTCATGGTAAACAACTGTTGGTTTTGACTGAGGACCATCTACAGGTGCTGTGCTTACTGGTGCTTCATTAAGATCCTTATGCTTTGTTTGCTCATGGTGAGCCACTGCTGGTTTTGACTGAGGACCATATGGAGGAGGAGTGCTTGATGGAGCTTCAGGACGATTTTCATGGTGTTCATGATAAATCACTGCTGGTTTTGATTGCGGACCATCTGAAGGTGGTGTGATTACTGAAGTGTTAGTAATATCTTCATACCTTGTGTGTTCATGGTGAAACACTGCTGGTTCATGGTGAACCAGATGGTCTAACCCATCTGGAGACTGTGTGCTTATTGAGGATACAGTAAGCTCTTCATTGTTTAGTTGCTCATGATGAATCAGATCGTCATCATCTGGCACTGAATCTGACACTCGAGTGAATGGTGAGTCCTTCTCTGGTGAGAGTGCAATGCTACTGTAGTGATCTGGCCTTACAGATGAAGTTGGGACTGGAGTAGTAGATGTTGTAATGGCGATCATCACCTCATCTTCAATCAGGTCCTCGTCTTGTACTTTATTTGCTGGTGCTGTTGTTGTTGTCCCGATATGCTGTTCTTCCAAAATTTCAACCTGATCGTGGGCTTTCATTCCTGCCTGTAGCAGTTCAGGTTTTTCTGTAAGAACTTCAAATATTGATGGTGCATCAGTGATGGCATCAATGCTGAAATTACTGCCTGTGACTGTGTGTGGGGTAGCAGGGCTGTCCCTATCAGGTACTTTAGGTGGTCGAGATACAATTGTAACTTGAACATCTACCTTCCCAGGTCCATTTTCTGCATATTTAGATTCAGTCGTAACCATTGGAAGCTCTATTGCTGTTTCACTAGGTACTTCCACCTCTTCAGTGGTTTCGTGAAGCCCCATAGCCAAATCCAATGGTCCAGGAAAAACAGCTTCCTCCCTAGTCCAAGCCTCAGGTTCAGGAGAATCTGTAACTACTCCCACAGGGGTTTGAGGCTCAGTCAAGGAGTAGTCATCATACATGCCAGATGCTTCCACTGTTTGTACAGAAAACTCAACAGCCAGAGTTTCTTTGGGTGAAAAAACAGGTGCGTGAGTTGTGGTTGAGTATCGGGGATCTGTGCTTATGTGCGGAGTCACCAGGACCTCATCCAGAAAAGGTTTTTCAATATGTCCTTCTGACAATACTTCTTCAAAAATAGGAACTGCTGTTGCTTTTAAAATAAATTCTACTCCCATGTCAACCAAAACAGATTTCTTAGTAGTTAATGGTTCAACAGCAACCTCGCCTAAATCAATGTCCTCCTCTTCAGTCTCCTCCAGATCAGGCGGTGGGAGCATGTCCAGGCTTCCACCTTCATTGTCACCAAATGTCACTGAAGTCTGCCAGGTCCAGAGATCAGCTTCCTGGCCGTCTCCAGAGGACCCAGAGCCAGAGCCATCATTCTGAGTGAGCCCAGGTATTGTCTGCTGGTTTACAGGAGGGGGTTGTCTGGCTGCAGAAGAAATTTCAGGACTGACAGCATCATTCTCTCGGTTGGTTTTGTCACTGGCAGGGGGAGCGTTACTCAAGAGGAATCCCTCATCTTCAATTTTTCCATCACCTGTAGAAACGAGAAAATCAAGAACAGAACAGGTTTATTATATAGTTTTGTAATATATATAAATATATATATCTATATAGATATATATATATGTGTGTGTATGTGTGTATATAAATATATATATATATACACACACACATATATATATATATATATATATATATATACACATGTATATGTAAGCCTTAGAATTTTTGAAAGAAGTATAAACAAGTGTGTTCACACTATAGTTCTATTTAAAATTCACTTTTCTGTACAGTAAGTAAGAATTTACTGTTTCGAGTCTCCAGATCGAAGGTCTTCTGTGGAAATTCAGGGTTCAGTGGAGACGCTGTACTCTCATCGAGCAAAAACACATCATTATCGCTTGTCCTATCAAGCTGTGGAGCTTTCCACTGGCTGAAAGGATCGAACAGGAAGTCCTCCTTCTTTGAGAAAACATCATTGTCATCCGCCTCGTGCATCGGTGCATCGGGAGGCTTCTCTGCAGCGAGGACATTGTCCTTGAAACAGAAATCATTTAAAGAGTGTCATCAACATAAAATTGTATATATTTTACTAGTTTCCAAGAACTGTGATTTTCCATATGTTTCATGTGAGAGAGTTAGCGGAACTGTATAAATGCACACTCGTCTCATGTTTACTTTAATTTTTTAACAACAGTAACTACAGCTGGATGCTTGTACTTTATAAGGTAGTGGATACTACCTTATAAAGTGGAAATTAACATATGTAGAACATGTACCAATAATTTTAAGTATGTTTCAGTTCGACTCACCATGTTGTCAAAGGTGTCAACTGGTTGACTTGTTGGTTTCACAGGAGGCAACAAGTTCTCTGCTGCAGAAAGAAACAGGATCAGTTAGAGTTGAAGATTTGTCTGATGGAATATATTCATTTGTTATCATTCATCATGAAAAAGAGTAAAATGGATTTGCACTCAGTTTTGTTTTGAACTGAGCATTAAATAGTTTTTGGTTTTATTTGAGTTGTTAAAACCTTATTATTTATTTCTCAATAATAATATTAACCATTCTCCAGCTGCAGTGGGTCACCCTGTGTCTCCAGGCTATTGTTGGTCATGAAGTTGTCTTTGTGCAGAGCCTCAGTGATGTAGTTGCGGAAGTCCGTGATGGTGTAGACAACAGTGGGCTGCTCAGCGGAACCAGGGTAGTTCTTCTCCACAAGGTTGTTCTGCAGAGAGATGAAATCCAAGGTGTCGTTGGCAATCCCACTCCCATCCACCTCCAGAGTGATGGCATAGTGCACAAGGACCACCAAACCCCTAAGAGGACAAAAACAGGACTGGTCAGCTTGTTTCACGATACTACAAGAACCTGAATCTCATCAGGTTAGTTTGGTAGGGAATTATCAGGCAATATTGGGAAATTATCTTGATATCATCAAAATGTCTTTTCTACACTAACCCAATTTTATCCAAAACCATTTATATTATCAAGACCAGAGATGTGCAGTAACATGCAGTGTTGGGGAGTAACGGAATACATGTACGTACGTACGTACGCGTTACGTATTTAAAATACAAAATTTGAGTAACTGTATTCCGTTACAGTTACCATTTAAAAGGGTGGTATTCAGAATACAGTTACTTTGTTGAAATAAAAGGATTACACGGCGGTCTTTTCGTGTTTCATATGTTAGGCTGTCCCCTCTCTATTTTTGGTAATTCCACGCCGGTGGAAACCCAAACAAAACACGCATTAAGAGGCTCTAATGCCTGTGTCTCAATCTTGCGGCCCATGTCACCTCTACTTGTGGCCCACATAATGACGTGACGAAATATTTTTTTAAATTATTGTTCAAAAAATTATTTAATATGAAGGCAATAGGCAGAGTTTTACAGGCATAGCCCTAAAGAATGTTGTAAATAAGCTATTAAGACTCGACTGTACACTGTGTTCGTGTTTTCCTCCGAAACAAGTTCTGTTGGAGCAGCCTTTCAACCCCTCTCTCTGTCTCTCGTTAGCAAAGTTGACCCAGACAACAAAGTAAAGCTAGTTTTTGGCTACGAGCCCGACACAGAACCCGATGTATTGGCCAGAGGTGCCTTTACTACAGTTCGGAGCCGAGGACCTGTTTTATATACGCGCGGAATATTTTTCTATATGAGAAAAAAATGTAAAAATTGCTGCAAAAAGTGCAGCCTTACCTAATGTCCACACTACTGTTACTCATTTTATATTAAGATTTAAAAATCTAGTTGATATTGGTATGGCGAGTAGCCTTCAGTAATAGTAATATATTTTTATATATATTTTTTCCCTCTGTTAATACTGTCCATATGTATATTAAAGTGCTGCAGAACTGTGCCCACCCCTCACCCCCAGCATGTTTGCACTGAGTAGAAGATGCTCTGTATCTCATTGTACACCCGTATAGTGAAAATAAAGGCATTCTCTTCTATTCTATTCTATTCTAAATCACACAGCAATAGTAGGAACTTTTTACTGATGCCTGATGATGTTGTTTCAGCAGTTTGTTTCTTTAAATCACAGCTGACATGAAAACATCTTACAATCTGACATTTGCTCATCTTATATATGGTGTTGTACATGTTTCTAAACACCATCCTGTGCTTTCAGATCATTTCTGGAACCTGATGATTTTACAGCCTGACTGTTTTCCTCCTCCTGCAGCTCTCAGAGTTCAGGTAGCTTTAAGAGCTCACAAAGACAGACTAACCTGAGGTGGGGTTTCCCGGACAGAATAACAGTGAGCCCGTCATAAACCTTTAACGGTAACACTACAGGGTCTACAGGTGGCCTGAAGCTACCCAACGACTTATCCCACTTAAGAGGTGATTGACTGTTGGTAAAGACATTAAGTGGCAAGTAGAGCAGAGCTGCAGCAGAGGCGTTATTTACTGCAAAGGGTAGGTCAAAGGGGTTGTGAAGACATCATGACGAGGAGAGCATGACATTTGGACTCATAATCTACAGGGTAAGCTTATCTCCACCTGAGCTTTGAGAAGTTACTTCACTGTATTGTCTGTATAAGGTGGCGAATATATAAAATCAGGGGATAATGGAAAAACTAACATTTGTCCAACTTACCGCTCCAGATCCTTCTGGGGTCTGAAAAAACAGGCAAAACACAAGATAATATAACTAAAACAACAGTCAATGACTTATTTTAAAATGTGTATCTTTTCTTTAGCAAAACTAATTTTACATGAGGGCTTGATAGGTGCTCTTTTTGTACTGTATGCCAGCTGAATTGTACCTGAATTCCACAATGTAAACAGTCTTGAAGCCCGGCACTCTATGAAAGGCGTCTTCAATCTGTTAGTCGAAGAAAGGAACAAAACATGAGTGAAAACCTCTAACATCAGTGTTAAACCAGGCTTTTGTAAGGCCAAGTTAGCAACTTATAACATATGTGTATAAAAATAAAAGTTTAGCCCTTTTATGAGATCATAGATTTTTTTTATTGGTTGAACAACAAGTGCGTGGGGCTTCTGTTTCTCAAATGACTATATTAGGGGATGTCCATTTTTAGGATGTCGTGCAAAACGACTGACCTCAGTGCACTCTAGGTCTAATCCAGGTTCTGTTCCTAGTAGGACAGGCCTGAAACACCTTATCCAGGAAGCGTTCAGCACCAAATCATCATGTTAAAGGGGATTGCTCATCCGAGTGGTCACAAGAGCCAAGTTTATAGTTTCACAAGGCAGATTGGCCCTAGGTGTGAGGTTAGACTAAGAGTGAATATCTCTATGATAAACTACAACAGCAAAAGCCAAGTTACCCTGCCTAGGACAAAGTTACCAAGCACCTTACTCTAGTCCCAGGCCAGGGTTAGTAGCTTAGGATTGAGTGCCTGGTTGAACGAACCTTAACCCATGGGCTTCAGTGTGTTATGGACTGAGCAGTCAGGGCAAGATATTGGAGGCAGAGCTGATGTTGTTTTGCTCGGAACTGTCAGAAAACTGCTAAAGAACTGATGAATATTTCTGGAGAGGAGGTGGACTTCTCATTTGTCAGACAGTCTCATAGTTGAGATGAAAAAAATCTCTTTAAATTACTTTTGGCTGTGAAATGCGTGCAGCTAAAAGCTGCAAAGAAGGATGAGCGGACTCAAACTGTCAGAGAAGGAAACATGACTGCAATCTGTAAAGATTTAATACACTGTGAATAATTGACTATATAAATATATGGCTTTAAGTTGTAACAGTGGAAGTAAGTCTTTTTCCATTTAAGTATTGTTCATGTCAGCCCTTTTTCTGCTTTAAATTATCAAGAAAAATGATCTGCTGATGGTGAGACGTACTCTGAAGACCTGCTAATGTTCATAAAGCTGGAGGTTTATACAGTCTTCTCAGAGAGTGACCACTGTGTGCATTTTTAAACACGTATTAGCTCTTCAAGTTGGAAGTCTTCCTACTTTGTAAAACCATCATGGAAAGACATAAACTGATAAATGGTTGGCCATTCGGTTTCTTGATGCCCAGTTAAAGTCATACTTATCTGGATAAAAACCAGCATTTTTGCATTTGCACTCTGCTTCTGCTTCTTCTTCTTGTGTGTTTCTCTGCTGCAGCAGAGCTCCTGCTGTTTCTATTATCCACTTCATACTCCCTCATTAACAAGCCTGACCCCGACACTCAAACCATAAACTGCCTTCCCGCGTCACTAACGTGGAGCGGAGCCTGAAAGCCTCCCGGCGGTTCGGGAACTCACCGGCGCTCTGCTTTCCTGGCAGAGCAGCTTTTTTTCCAGCAGCTCGTGGTGACTCACTGCTCGTATACTGTACTGTATGTCCTCTGCAGTTTTCCAGCTCTGTATCTGCCTCACCAGCTCGTATAGCCGATTGCTGGCAGCTGGGAGGAAACTGAGCTCAAAAGCGTGAAGAATCCTAATGCGTGAAAAACAGGCAAAAGCCTTTAAAGACCTAGCCAAACTCCTGAGTCTGCAGTTTGTGGGAAACCACAAGCAAGTCAGTTTGGTGATGAGTAAGTATGGTGGACGTCAGAAAAAGTAGTTAAAGAGAAGGAAGGAGGGAAGAAGAGGTGTCAGCAGGAAGCACAGATCCAAAACAAGGAGAAACAAAGTTAAAAACATTCTGAGATAAAAATCATTTCCAGAAAATCCCTGCTGTTTCCAACATAAAGTCACTCACAGAGTACAAACAACAATCACTGAGAAGGAAATGCTCCTCTTTTTAAGGCCCCTAGACTCTAAACTGCTACTTTCATATGTTTGCATTTGCTTTGAACAACTTTGTGTTCAACAGACAAAAACTACAGTTACATTAAACAGGTCTCCTGGTGCCTATAGCCCCAGGTACAGTGACCTGACCCATGTGTAAAGGGTTAGATAAACCAACACCAAGTAACAAAGATTGCAGTTCCTCTAATGCAAGGGCGGGGAACTCCAGGCCTCAAGGGCCGGTGTCCTGCAGATTTAAGATATTACCCTGGGTCAACACACCTGAATCAAATGATTAGCTCATTACCAGGCCTCTGGAGAACTTAAAGACATGTTAAGGAGGTAATTTAGCCATTTAAATCAGGTGTTTTGGATCAAGGACACATCTAAAACTTGCAGGACACCGGTCCTTGAGGCCTGGTGTTCCCCCACCCCCCGTTCTAATGTGTACTCGAGGCTGGCTCCAGCAGTGATTCAGTGTTAGAATATCCAACTTTACAGCAGAAATAAACATGTTTACAGCCTGATACAACACCCCCCAATTTCCCCCTTCATAACATCTATACAGGGGATGAATTTTATAACTCATCTGTTTAAATTGTATTAAGACTTAAGGTTTGTATTATTAGAGGCATGACCTCGTTGACTGGCAGATAGATGATGACATATTGAGCTGGAGCTGCTAGCTGTCTTCCAGGCTTCGTGTCAGCAAATCGATTCCCTAAGATAGACTGTGCTGGTGCTGTTGAGCTTTTTGGAGCATTTTAAATGTAATTGTCTGAGTACTAATATGGCTGTTCTATGCTTAATTGTACTAATAGGCCATCCAAGAAGTCTCTTTTGGTGAGCGAAATTTTAGGATTTTGTTTGGATGTTAATTAACAGAAATGCACAAGTATTTGTGTCAGCTTGCTGAGAAAACTAGCTAGCATTTGCCAGTAATTTGGGACTCCACTCTCACTTTGACATTTTCACTTCCTACTCCAAAAAACACAAACATTGCAGCACCACCAGACCTAATATTAAGCCTTAAAAAGAGTTTTCAAATCCATTTCACTCACTGAAATAAACTCAATTAAAGTAGCTGCACTGATGTGATGAAAGATTGACCACAGATTCTAATGTTCTTCTTCAGATTTGTTGAGTCATTAATATTTGTATTAATATTCTTGGTTTATATGAATGAAAAAAGAATCACACTCCTTTTTCTACTCTTTTTCATTTGTCATTTTTGGCTGTTATCTAATGCCAAGAATTTGCAGTCAAGCATATAAAATTCTGTAGAAAAATACCCGTGAGCATACTCTAAATGCTGTATACAAGCCACTGTTCAGGTAATGACTACAGCAGGTATGTTGATATCTCAGAAAGTCAAGTATATTCAACCCAACATATCATAGTGGTAAAGCATCTTAAAAAGCGCACTTTACATGGCACGTCTGCACAGATCCCTTCATATATAGAGCAGATTGAAAATATAGTTGACTCACCCTGCGTTTGAAGTGTCTGGCCAGCTGCTGATACTCAAAGCTGCTTGGGTCTCTCAGAGCATCGTTGTAGGTTTCCTCTTTGAGTTTCATGCTCAACTCTACCACCTCATCCTTCAGGGGCCTCGGTGGCAGAAGTAACGTGTCTATCTCATTACCAATCTAAATTTGAAGGTAGGCATACAGGTATGGGGTTGGTACCGGAACGTCATGTATGAAGGGATTAGCTCAAGTCAACTGATTAAACATATCTTCTTACCAAGTTCTCCTCCTCATCCTCCAACTTGAAGCCATTGTTTCCAAAAAAGTTGCCATTTACGTCATAAACCCTCTCTATAAGATCGGGAAAGTTGCCATTATTGTATTCGACCACATACTTGGTCGTCATCTCCAAATAGGAAGTAGGGGTAGACTCCTCAGTGGTACCCAGTGTAGTACTTTGTGTTCTCTCGTCAGTGAAATCCACAACTGTTTCTAGGGTGATGGAATCAACTGACTCAGGTGCCACTTCCAGTGGAGTCTCTGTTAAGATTTCATCTACTTCTTCAGTTGGGGAGTCACCCTCAACTGATTCTTGATCAGCATCTTCTGAAGCTACCTGGATACTGCCCTCATCTGAGGCGCCATCTTCCTTACTGGGAAGCTCTTTAGGAGACTCTGGGGTGACCTCCTCAGGGGTTTCTACCTCTGAAATTGTGCCTGGTTGGGCATCAGTGACAGCTTTTGGAGATGTTTCAAGTGGAGCCTTTGAGATTTCTTCCTCAGCTTCAGGGAATAATTTAGGCTCTGGAACTTCAGATTTAGTAACTTTTGTAGTGCTATTTTTGATGGTTTCCAGGAGAATTTCCACTTCAGATTCACCTGGAGGTTCCACTGTTACCTCAGGTGCAGATGTCTCTGTGTCTTCTGGAACAACAACAAGCACATGAGTGATTTCCTCATCAGATTCTGAAGGGGTCTCTGTAACTTCTGATGAAGTTTCATCTGTTTCTGGATCTTCAAATCCAGCTTCTTTCTCCGTTATCTCATCTAAACTCTCAGAGGCAGCTTCTTCTCTGTCCTCAAATGTTTCCCCTTCAGCTGCTTCTTGAGTTTTATTGACAGATGTTAAAACAAGATCAGGTTTATCATCCTCCATTATTATTTTGGGTTTTGATTGTTCTATAGATTGTCTTGTTGGTTCATTTTTTTCACCAGTTTCTTTTATAGATTCAATTTGGGCTGGTTCTGTTGTGGGTTGTGTTTTTTCTGTAGTATCTTTTATGAGTTCTTCTTCTCTTGGTTCTTCTTTGGGTGCTGCTTTAAGTACTGATCCTTCTGCTTCTTGAACTGGATCGTTTTTGAGTTCAGGTTTCCCTGTAATTTCTTCACTTAGTTCTGTTTTTCTTGTCGGTTCTCTCTTGGGTTGTGGTGACTTCTCATGAGTGTCTTCTACGGGTTTGGCCTCTGTCACTGGTTTTTCTGCTGGTTCTGTCTTTTCTGTGGTTTCTTTAACAGGTTCCAGTTCTTGTGCCAATTCTTCCAGAGGTTTAGTCTGTTCTCTGATGACTTCTACAAGTTCTACTTCTTCTGCTGGTTCTATTGTGGGCTCAGTCTCCTTTGTGGTTTCTTCTACGGGTTTGACATCCTTTGTAGTAATTTCTGAAGGTTCTACTATATCTACAATTTCTTCCACAGGTTCAAGAGGTTCAGGTTCATGTAAAGTTTCTACTAAAAGTTTTGGTTGTTCTATAGTTTCTTCCTTTCTTCCTTCCTCCTCTACAGTTTCTCTAAAGTCATCAGTTGTATCATCTTCATCTTTAACTGGTTCTCCTGTAGCTTCCAATATTTTCCCTTCTATCTGTGTTACATATTTTTCCTCTTCAAAAGGTATTTCCACAACTACCTCAGCTCTTTCTTCCTCTGTTTTGTCTGTTGTGACATCGTCTGAGGTTTTTAATGTACTCTCCACTAAAACTGTTGCCCCTTCTGCGTCTTTGTGTAGTTCTTTTGCTGCTGCTTCCGCTTCTGTTGCTGTGACTGTTACTGTTTGAACTGCAACTTCTTCAGCAACTGTATCTTTTGGCCCTTCTACACCAGTCTTTGTTATTTGTTTAGTCTTATCTTTCAGAACAACTTCTTCTTGTTTGACTTCTGCTTTTGCCTCCTCTTTTGACACCACTGGTATTTCTTCTTTGCTGTGTTCCTTGGATGAAGTTATCTGTATTGTTGGCAGTTCCTCGGTGACACTATATTTTTCACCTTTGTCATGTTCTAATATTAGAATAGGCTTAGAAGTAACCTCAGCCATTAGTGTTGGTTTGTCCTTTGGAGTGTATTCAACAACTGTTACTTCTATCTTATGTGTTGTTGTCAGAATAGAGGCCTGGGAGGGGACTTCTGTTTTTACATTTGAGGCAGATCCTTGTTTTGGAGTCACATTATTGAATATTTCAGTTTCTTCTGTGTCTGTTATCAGTAATATAGTTTCTGTTGCTTCTGTGATGACTTTGGTTACTTCTTGGCTCACCTCTACAACTGCCTTTGAAGGATGTTCTACTGGAAGTGTATGTATTTTGTCTTCAGGTTCTTCAGGAATTGGAAGTGGTATTGCTTCATCAATTGGCTCTTGTAAATCCTGTGAGGGTTTCTCTACAAAATCCTCCGTGAAGGTTTTGTCATGGGTATCCAGAGATTTGTCTGGAATTTCTTCAATTTCTGTCTCAACAGCATCTTCTGTGGTTGTCTTTGGGATGTGCTGTATCATGACTTCTGAAGGAGCCTCAGAGGTCACCTTCGGATGTACCTTCTGCCCTAATTCCTTCAATGTGATCGTTTCTGATGCTGTGGTGGGCTTCGGAAGAACCACAACAGTTTCTTCTGTGGGTGCTTCATGGGCCACAACCTCTAACGGAGGCTTCTCACCTTTTGGGGTAACTTCCTGAATGACCTCAGAGTCAAATATGATCACATTTTCAGGGATGAGCCCAATGATTTTGTCATCTTCAACTACAGCCTCCTCCTTATCTGATATTTCAGGGATAGTTTTGTCTTCCCCAATTTCCTGATCGATCCAATCTAAAGGCTTATGTGTAACAGCGTAATCAGCCTCTGTTGCCACCTCCACAGTATCCTCAAGCAGGCCCCCAACACTTAAAACCTCAGTGTTAATATGTGCCGTAGACTCTTGATGTGGACCTTTAGTCACAGAGGCCGGAGGAATCCAGGAAGTGACCTCAAGACCTAAAGTAAAATCATCTTGCTTGATTGTGATTGTCTCTGATCCAATGATGATGTCACTCTCTCCTATAGTTGCAAAAAAAGAGAAAACTTGAAAGAGGAGGACAAAGAAAAGGTAGCATTTTAAGCATTACAACCAAATTCTTTTGCAGAATTTTTAAATGATGCTCACCTTATTGTTGATACAGTTTAACGTTGAATACAACAAATAACAACACCAAAACATTTTTGTATATATATTCAACTTATCAGATATCATAAATGGGTTCTTTGTAACAATGAGGGTAAGTGTAAAATGCTTAAAAGAACTGAAGAAAAGAGCACCAGTTTTTAAGAAATACTTAGTTTATCCTCTACTGCAGTTTTCAGCTTCATAAAACAAGGTGTGCCCTTCACCTCTTTGTTCCTGCTTGTAATTGGCATTGACTGCAGGGCTGAAGAATGTTACTTAACAATGCTAACCTGTGACCTAAAGTTCCACTGGAAGTCTGCCATGTTTTCCTTGTGGATAAAATAACTTCTAGGTCTGCCAACAAGTAACTAATCCTTAAAATGATCTGCTAAAAAAAGGCTGCAAATCATGACTTCTGACAGCAGAGGTTCTGTTGAGAATCTCATTGAGATCTGGGGACTATCATGAAAATCACAGACTTCATGAACCAAGAGTGTCATGAAAACATTCTGCAGTTTTCTTTCTGTTTGGTGTAATTGGGAAGACCTCATAGCTGATGCACTTTGACAGAAATCGTACTGATGATGACATGAAAGTCTACAAAAACAGGGTCAAAATGAACCTTCTGTAGCTGTGATCTCACTAACCCTGATAGTTGTCCTGCAGTAACTCTGTCACGTCCACATTTCTGCTCCCAGTCCTCTACTCAGTCTCCATCCATTGACCAGACACTTGCCCGTAAATAGGCTTACAGATCTATTCTGAGAGCGGAGCGTGTGACGGGAATCAGCCTCCTACACCCACTCCTACTTCACATAAGACAGATTTGGTTGTAAGGTGAGGGACTGCGGCTGCTGACACTTTGTGCCACCAACTGGGGGGTCAACAAAGACTTTCCGTGGCTTGTAAAAGAGTCACCAGTGAGGCACTAATCTGTATGCACATCCAGTCCTTAGATCCCTTCAGCTAGTTGTAAAGCCCATTTGTGAATATTTGTTAGGGCAATGCCAAAGATGGCAAAACATCCCTAAACTAGAAGTTTGTGGCATGCACAGGGGCTTCTCAAATCAGTATTTTCTTTTTTAGTTTATCAGTTTTAAACCAAAGTCCTGGTGTCCTGGTGGGTTTATCAACTTCCTTGACCCACAATTTATTAGGGTACAATAGATAATGATAACACCCTTCTCTGTACAAGTTTGCTGAGATGTATCTTTGGGAATGCATAAATCAAGTAATCAGCAATGGTGCTCCTTGTGTACACCTGTAGCTACATGTTGAGGCTACAGTGAGCCGTGATTGGTTTTAGTCCAAAACGTGTTTCTGGACAAAGCTGAGCTTTCTGACCAGAGTAAAAGGCTCTGTCTGCCAAGTTACTAAGTTACTACCAAACATATCTTAATGTACTTTGTGTTCTTGAAAAAAAAAATTGGTCAAAGTTGAGGACGTTTTGAATAACTGGCTTATACTGACCAGAGCACAGAGCCCAAAAGACAAATATTGCCAGGTGAACTGATTACCATGATGGGAATTATTTCTGATACACTGGAAAATAACTAAAGCATCTAGAAGTATCTTAAGAATAACTGCTTATTGTATTAAAAGCTCATTAGAACATTGAAAGGGTAATGGAGACTCCCTGATATCGAAAATATTTACCTGGTGAGATCTCGGCCACTGCATCTCCAGTCTGAGTGGTCGGCGTCTCCGAGCTACAAGACAAACAGAGACAAAACGCAAAGCATTTAGCAAAAACGTGATTTATCTCCTCCAGCACTCAGCTGAGAGAAACATAATTTTACCAGTAGGACAGTGCTAGCTTCTTTAATACTAATGCTTTAATACGTCTGGTTTTTTTGTCCTCTTCTGTGATGGTGTGCTGTGAAGTCTAACTTTGTTCAGTAAAATAAGATTCTATGTGCTACAAAAGACACATAAAGCATGATAATGTGACTTCTAAAGGGGAACATCATCTGTTTTAAGGTCTCTATGTCCTTCCTGTTTCCCAGTTTAGTGAGAAGAACAATTTTAAAGTCTCGTATTTATGTCCAACTTTTACCAAACCCTACAACTCCACAAACCCTGGAGCCTCATCCATTGTCAATGTACACAAAACATCTGTGAATCCTTAAAATAGTTGGCATTCCCCTTTAAATTCATTAAACTGCAACCATTCCCATGCAGCTGGACTGAGGCATTTTTATTAACAAAAACCACACAACTGTAAAATAAATAAATAAACGTGCAGCAAGCCAAAGAAAGCACAGATGATAAACAAGTCGTGCACGCGAGCACTCCACTTTCTTTTCTCCGAACTCTAAAACTGGCCAGCGTCCGGCACAGGGCAAAAAGCAGCAAAGCTCAGTTTTCTGTCTCTGGGTTGGAGTCATTAAAGCTCTTCAAAAACTCTAGATTAGATTAAAGTTTACTTTTTTATTTATTTTCTGCTCTGATATATTTAGATCTTAGTGCTAATGCCAACAAACACTGTCAGATATAGTGTTAAATAATGAGTTAACCACTGTTCTTTCAACTGTCTGAATTACATCATGCATTTATTTACTACACGCAGCTCAGAAAGTCTGTTTGCCCCTCGGCTGGCTTCCAGAAAAGGGGGCGGGGGTACTTACAGTACAATGTCAATCACATGTGTTTAATCTCTGTAATATTCTCGATATTTATATTTGTATATATATTAGGACTTGACTTAACTTTCTAATATATTGTATTATTTAATTTAGTTCAGTCTTTTACTCTCCGTATTGTCTTGGAGCAACTTCCTTAGAAATGTATAAAGTATTCTGATTCTGAAGGGCTGCATAGAGATTCAGTATATGATAAATAATAAGTAATAAGTTCTGAAGTCCCAGAGTCAGAATACAGAGCACTAAATTAGCAAAAGAGGCTCCCTAATTCCACTGCTTGACTCCAGCCCAGCTCTGTGGTTGGTGTTCAGTGTCTGCAGGCCTACCTGCATGGAGTAGGGCTGATGGGCACACTGCAGCAGGTGATCAAACACAACATAGATGTAAATACACAACCACCACTTTTAGTTTTTGAACTAATCACTGCTGGTACAAAAAGTCTAACAAACCATTTACTTCAGTGTCAGGTCCTCAGAAATCTTATTGATTTAATCACGATTAAACTTAATTTAATACTGTTAGGCTATACATAGTGCATAAACTCATAATTTGCTTTGAACTAGTGTTGTAAAATGTGTTGTGTTGAAGTGAGATATTTTATTTTAAAGACCACAGACTTATTAAGTTAAAAATAATGTTATAGGAAAGCAATAAACTATGAATTACATGTATCCATCCATTCTCTTCCACTTATCCAATTCAGGGTGGCAGGGAGCTGGAGCCTATCCCAGCTATCATAGGGCGAGGGGCAGGGTACACCCTGGACAGGTCGCCAGTCTGTTGCTGGGCCAACACATAGAGACAGACAACCATTCTCACTCACATTCACACCTATGGGTAATTTAGAGTCAACAATTAACCTTACCCCACTGACTGCATGTCTTTGGACTGTGGGAGGAAGCCGGACTACCCAAGCAAATATGGAGAGAACATGCAAAGTCCACACAGAAAGACCCTGATGGTTGAATTACACTTAGGACTTTTTTGCTGTGAGGCAACCATGCTAACCCCTGTGCGACCGTGCTGCTGAATTGCATGTAGACTGTTTATAATTAGCAGTATTATTAAAATTGTTGATTAAGGTGTTTTGTTGCTTGAAAGCTTTCATAGTTCAAATCGTTAATTAGTCCTGTCTGACCTGACAACATTATTTACTGTTTTTTACTTTTTAAGAAATCCATGGACATGACACGTCACTTAGTGATTTGTTAAATTTATATTTGTACAGTTTACACAATAACACATTTGACTGTCTAATTGCTGGTAACTTACATGTTCATTGGAGCAACCAGAGCAACTCTCTGAAATACAGAAAAACACATAATCAGCAAAGAATATCACCAAAATGTACAACTTCTCAAAGGAGCACGAACATGGTTTGTTTTAGCCTGTTAATTTTAATTTAATGTGGAAGAGGAAGAATGGAAAACCAGCAATCTTCTTTTTGTAAATGTGTAATAATGAGAAGAGTGGAGAATAAAACACTTTGCACCATTACCACTATCTGAAAGCAGGGCTGCAACTTATAAACATTTTTATTACTGTTTAAGATATCAATTAATGGATCAATTAATAGTTTTAGTGGTGTTCTTACACTCCTGATGAGGCTTCGGTGCTCCTCCGATTGGCTGAAGAATCTGCCAATGTCCATGACACTGATGGAGCCATCCATGCAGCGGCTCACCCAGCCCTGGTACTCATCCCGCTCTGGCAGCCGATCCCAGAAGATCTTAAAGGCCTCCCAAACTGTCTCCTGACACACTAAAACACACAGAGACACCAATTACTGAAGATAATAAGATCCTGAAAGGTAAAACTTACTGTTGGGTCCACATTAAAAAACAAAAGTTGTCTGTAAGGCTGTCATTTGTCAGGTTTGTGGTCCTCACAAAGCTACATGACTATTTTAGACGTAATCTTGCCCTAACAAGCAGCTTTTGGTCTGCCTCCATTTTTTTACTTCAACATCTAATAGCACCCCTGCAAGCTCTGACTGATAGGACTTTTAACCTATATGTGACGTAATGTAAATGTGAAAACTCAACAGGTAAATCATATCAACCCTCAAGTCTGAAGAGAAGAGGAATGTGTTTATTATGTATTTACTGTGTTGATACTTGCAGAAGGGCTAGCTGCCTTTTATTTTTACTTATATGGACATTGGATACATCTTTTCTTGAGCGAGTTAAAAATCCCTTTACAGTAAGAATAAGTGAATATTTTCCATAAGCTGCTGTGATATTTTCCCAGATTTTTTCACTCAAATAATACTTGAATACATTTGTGAAAGAGTCCAAAAGATTTCTTTGGGGATGAAAGGGAAATTATCACAGAGGAATCTGCAAAAAGACCCGAGTTGGTCGAAAACAACGGAAATCAAAAAGAGACTAAAATTAGACTATAAATTTATATAAATATCTGTAATTCCATATGATTAGAGGCTTCTTTAGATAGTGCTCTGATATTGAACCAAGTGGAGCACCTGACCCGTACTACCAATGTGCAAGTGTTTTTGAGAGGGTACAACATTTCCATACTATAAATCAGGTTCACATCAAAAGCAACTACATTTTAAAAACACCTCTGTCTTCAGGCCAAGACAGATTCAATCCAAGATCCATCCACAGCAGACCAACAAAAAAGACACTGTGCTGCTTCTATTTGTTGCTTTCTGTCACTTTGAACATATTTGTTAATGCTAATCTCCTGGGGCTACAATGGACATATAGTAGTTGTAGTAAGTTACATAGTAATGTGAATGTGCTCAAAGAAATCAATGAATCTGAAGAGAAAGAGTGGAATGGAAAAGAAACAAGGCCTAAAAAGAGCTGTTTCTTCCACAATGTCACATTGCTGGTGCTTTATACAGAGTTTGAACCAAGATTACCCCCCCCCCCCTCAAAAAAAAAAACTGAATGTGTGAATGTGCTTAAGGGGTTGGTAGTTACTGATGTGGGATTAGTTTTAGTTAGCATCATGCCAGCAGAAACCACGTCCGAACGTTGATGAAATCATAAGCATAACTAATTTTAATGTTATAATCAAGCAGATGAGACAGGAACAGTACGTGATCAGCGAAATTGAAATCAATGAACAAATTCCAGCAATGAAGGTCAGACAAAAGCATCAGTATAAACGAGGAAATACTTTTTTTGTTTCTGGCATCAGAGAAAAAGAAACGCAGATGTTTCATTTGCTATTTAATTAAAAAAAAATTATGTTCTGTACAAAATGTCATTTATGAGTCTGTTTTTAATGAATTCAATCAAATCAACAGTTAGATTATGAAGCATATGAAAGAAGTCTTTTCATGCCAAAAGCATTCAATGCTTGTTTCTGAAACCTTTCTTGTTGTGTTTACTCTGGGCTTTTCTTTCCCAATTATTACTGATCATTGTGTTATTTTAATATGTTCAGGTTATGAGACAGATGAATTATGAAGCTGTTGTATTTGTGGTTCTTTGTGTGTTTGAGTGCATTGTGTTAAATCCTGTTGCATGACTCCTGCCAACATTTTTTGTAACAGCAATAAAGTTAATTTAGCTCATGTGTTGGTCCAGTTTGCTTTGGCTCATGTTGCTGCTATTTAAAAAAAAAATCTGAACTTTTTAATGATTGTTCTGTTTCTTTTGACCCAAATAGAGACTAGGACACACAGAGACATGTTTTCACTGTAATAAATGTTTGAAGCTGATTGTTCACCTTGGATCCATGTGAGCTTTACTCGGTGGTTTCTTTAAGTGCTTATGTCTGTGTTGTTGTGTTAAGGCCTAAACCATAGCTAGACTTAAATACAGAGAGATGTTTTTTGATTGATATAGAGTGATAAACTTGATTAAAGTAGAGATTTGACTTAGTTTCTCATGCTTTAAATCTGCTCAGGAAATCCCAGCAACTCAACACGATTGACAGAACTGAAACCAAAAGGCTGAACTTGAAGCTGATGGGCTTGTTAAGAAACAGTGCATCTGGCGTTGCATGACCTCTGACCTCTGCCGCAGAGGTGACAGCAGACTTGCTACTTAAGCTTATGCTTGGATCAGAGCCTGAGTGAAAACGCTCTAGCTTTGAAGAGAAGATGAAGGGGAAAACCTTGTCGCCTGCAGGCACAAATATCAGAATAAAGGCAGGTGAATCGAAAGAAGTGCAGATGGGCGGAGAGACGTACCTCTGAGATGGAAGTAGCTGAGGTGGTTCGCAATAGCTTGGTCGAACGTCTCCTGAGAGCAAAGCTTTACTCCACTGGGAAACAAGACGTCCCTCTTCCTTCGAGTTAGAGCGGCGTGTCGTCTGTATAACAACTCATCAGAGCCTGCCACTGGCTCCCCTGTAGATTCTCCACTCTCCTCTAAACCCACCTCCAGCTCAAAGGTGGCATCTGTGGTTTAAACAGTGCTTTATACTTAATATTAAGAACAGCTAAAGTACATGGTACTGCTTCACAGGTACCTGACTGTTACCTTAAAGTTACTTCATATTTAAAAACAAATTATAGGTTCTGTTTTTGTCAGTTTTTTTTTTTCTGTTAGGACTGGAACTAACAGTGCTTTAAATTGTAATCACCTAATCAAAATATTTGCCAAATAGCCTTCTGTTGACTGACTAGCTGATAAATCAGTTGATTTTAAAGAAGCAGACATTTAAATTTCTCATTCACTTTCATTTCAATAATTGTGGAAGTTACCCAAAAGACAAAGTTTACTGTTGCAGTTTGAGTCTGACCTCATTTTAACATAGTAAAAGTTACCACACTGAGTACCAGAAGTATAATTCTATTGTATTTTCCTACTTAAACTCTATCCCATCCTTCCCATTTTTAATGTGTCACTGGTCTTCCTTTGATGGTCCATTTGAGGGCCACACCTCCCCAGATTAGGAGCCGCTGATTAAAATGGCTCCAGCAGGAAAACACTACTGAAGATTTGATGTGTCAGGATCAATAATCTGATCAAAGTAAATAGAATTAGTGCTACTCCAAACTTTTACTTGACTGATGGTGCTGTTTTTCCCCTGTTATGCAATGCTTCAGCACATACTAAAACATTTTTATTAAAAGAATCAAAACATGTGAAACATCGGTCATGACTTTTACTGTGATATTTTGCTGATGACACTGTGCTTTTACTTTGTAAAGTAGCACTATTATTCAGAGCATTTTATCAATAAAAGGAAAGAAATAACTGTTAATAACATCTTCATACAGACCTGTTTCCATGTACAAGCAGTATGAAAGCAGCATGGCCCAAAGCACCCACATCACCAGCTTCCCACACTTTCCAGCCATTTCTCAAGAAAAACCTCCCCCAAAGATCCACCCCGGATTCGCTGCTCCTTATTTCCACGTCCTCAGCTCATCAGCAGCTTCCTGCTCATCCATCCACCAGATCTCATGGCAGAAGAAATAGAAAAAGAGAAGACAAAAGAGGTCCTAAAGTGTGTGTTGTCTCCAGGCCGCTTCCTCTCAGGTGAGCAGATGGGACTTTGCTGCTGCTGCCGGAGATTTTTTTCCTCTTCGCTCTAATCCTATTTGTTAAGCTGCTGGAGTGGATGACTGTCAGAGCCACGGTGCGACGGGCCAGTCAGAAGGAAATCAAACAAACAGGCTGTGTCGGGCAAGGAGACAGTGCTCAGGGTTCAAACTTAGTGGTAAAATATAGAGTTAAGCCCAAGAAAATGTGAGGCGACAGGTTAAATCCAGACCTAGGTAACAACATTAACCACCACAACCATGCTGACAGAAACAGAAAATAATCCTAAATAACAAATGACTGGGAAAAAAAATATGAAGCCCTGTCAGATAATCCAGTTTATTTTATTTTGTTTTTGTGCTCAAATGCAGCTCTTTAAAGTCCAAGATACATTATCATTAAAATAAATCTTCTACAAAAAAGGTAATTTTCAAAACAACTGACATTTGTGAAGGAAAGGTTCTTCTGTGGTGCAGCCAGAATGATGATGACCATAAATGATCCTTTCCTTTATTTTTCTAGGAGCACATTTCATTTCCACTAAGACAAAGTCGTTGGCTGATTCCAGCTACAATCCAACTGAAATGCACCACAAGTCAGTCAAAATCAATGTACAATCCAGCAATAATCCAGCTAGATTGCATCAGAAGTCATTAACCAGAATAGGTCCATAATACAGTTTGAGACCAGTTTGAATTCAGATGGAATCCTACCAAAGTCTAGTCTGATTCCATTTTTAGCTCAGTGATTGTTATGTCTAAAATATCTTGCATTTATTTTCTAGAGCTGCATACATTTCCTCTTCACTAAGAAAAAAAATTGCTGTCTGAATTCATCTACAATCCAGCCTGGTGAAATACTAACATGTCTGATTCTAATAATGACCCTAAATCAGTCTTCTATTTATATTTATGGGATCAAGTCCGTTAAGGCAACTTTGTATCTAGAATGGATCATACAAGAATCCAGCGACTGAGCTGAGATTGAGTGGTTGCGTTGAGTGGTGTTTTATAGTCACATTTCTGATCCAATAGGACAAAGTGTCTGATTCCAGCCACAATCCAGCCAGATTACAATGAAAACTCACAAAGGATGTAGCCATAATCCAGTCAATCCATCTGAATTGACTGGTTGTATAAGTGACCATGCATCCTGTATATATTTTTCTGCAGTTATGTCCACTGATTCAAATTTTCCAGCAGAATCCAGTCAGAAATCAGCAACGTTCCAGCTAGATTACAGCCAAAATCCAACCAGTACATGGTTTCAGTCCAACCCATCCATCTTAAATCCAGATGAAGTCAGTGGTGGCAGTGACAACCATAAATATGTCATATGTTTATTTTTCCTCGGGTAACATTACAGTCTTCACAGTCATTTAAAAAAAAGAAAGAAAAAAAAAACATTTAAGTGACACTAAATATAAAATAAATTCTCAAAAGCTCCTGAGAGCATGAATAACCCAGTCATCAGTCTTTACTCAGATTACTTTGTTAGGTTTTGCATTTTTCAGATTATCCATAAGGTTTAAATGATTTATTCATCGTATTTTTTATGATTTCAGCAGAAAGTGCTAACATGTTAAAAGTTAAGCTCACACTCTGTTTCAATACCATTTTAATCAAAATCTTTCTGTAATTTAACATTTTTGCAGTGAATAACGAAAAATAATAAAAAAATCTACAATACATGAAAAAAGAAAAATCAAACCACTTAATTTTGCATTACATGTCACATGTCCATATTAACATAATTTACATGAAATATACAAAAATTATATGTATTATTATCTTTACATGATCTATTTTATTATATAGATACGTTCTACAGACACAGTGAAGAAACCTCTAAAGAAATATGCAGGTTGAATGAAAAACAAACGGAGAAGGATTTATTCGAGCTATGACTTACAGTTTTCCGTTTTCAGGGCTCACTTAGATTATTTTGGGAGGTCTCATAGCGACCATAAATCTGTCTAATCTCAACCTCCCATCGCTAAGATTAACTGGTTCTATGGCCTAAAAAAGGTCAGTCAATCAGTTCAGAGTCAAACCAGGACCAGAACCAGAGAAGAGACAGAACAGAGCCCCATTGAATCCAGGACCAAGGCCCAAACAAAAGAGGGTTGGACCAAGGCTAGATGTAAGAGATACTAGAGTCCATCCAAGGCCAGGACCAACAGAGGGCCACACTGGGCTGGACTATGACTCAGGAGTCAGGGGCTCCCTAACCAGAGCCAACCAGAACCAAAAAGAGACCAAACTGGGCTGAACTGATGTCAGACCAAGGCCAGACAACAAACACAGGAGAGCACAGGCCAACATTTCTAAGGTGTTTTTAATGTTTTTAAATTTTAACAAGTTTATTTTGGTTAGAAAACTTTATTCTCTCAGTTTTCTGACAGCCGTTACGTTGACATGCAGCGGCTCTATGGAGCGTCCCACCTCAGTTAAAAAAGTTTTTTTGGGCTCCATAGAGGTGAGTAATTAGCAGTCATTATGCTCATCCACTAATCTTGGCCTCTACTGTGGCGCTCCTGTCTTTAAATGTATAAGCCCTCCTTGAGGCCGGCGCCCCCTCCTGTCTGATCCACTTAATAAGCGGTAAGCTGATTGGTTCTCAGTGGGGAGGCACTCAGCTAAAACCACAGATTACCCAACTAGCCCACACAATCGAACGCACACAAAAGCAGACATAAACAGGTTTTTACACAGACACAGAAATAAAAACATATCGCATTATGTTCGAACAGGAGACAACTAAAATATGAAGGAAAATAAATTTAAAAAGTGGATTAAAGAAGTCGGAATGCTAGAAAACACCAAGACACTCGCTGGTAGTAACCCAGTGACCTCTGACCCCAGCTTAGACAAACACCAAGGACACACTCTCCTCACTTCACTCACAACTGATTACCAATTAATTCACCAATTACACGTTTCACTCTGCAGCACGCCAGCTCCAGGCTTTCAAAATAAGAGCCTCACATTGTAAAATTTAAATAAATACTTTTATTTTAAAAACCAGGAAGTGTCAGTAAAAATTTATGTACATTCACAGACATATAGTTTGACTCTGAGTGAAACAGGAAGCAGTCAATGAAGCAGCAGCAGCGGCGGCGGCAAGTTAGCGGCTCGGCGACGGTTTTGGCTCCTCCTCCTTCAGCTGACTCTGGTGCAAACTCATGATTAGACTTCGGATCTCATCGCGCTTCTGTCGCGCTCGCTGCCGCGGAAACCAGCTCTCCAACCGCAGAGGGATGTCAAAGTGCACCACGGGGTTCTGGAGGAGCCAATCAGAGAGCTCGATTTAGCCTCAGACCATCAGGACATCAGACAGAGCGCACCATGAAGACGATAACAGAGCAACGCGGAAAAAAAAAAGCACGTTTCTGTAAGTTTATAATAATTCAAATATTATTTTTAGTCATAATGTCAGAATAACGCACTTGAAATACGATTCAATACATTTACCCCCAAAAACATAACAAATAAAAGGAATTTAATTAATATTTTCTTTATCAGCATCATTCTGTGATTTATGTTTCTGTGTTTATGTTGTATGTAACAACATAAACACATTTATGTTGTTATTTTTCACATATTTTAATAGAATTTTTACTGTGTGGTAAATATTATTCTGATACAATTTATTTAAAAAATGACAAAAATAAATAATTATTTGGAGATTTTTTTTAACATTTTTATAATTACAATTTATTGTTTTCTAGATAATTAAATACATTCTTGATATGCTTCACACAGTTTATTACTCTTTTGTTCTCTGTATCTTTTGTTAATATTTTACTAAAAACATTCACACCTGTGAACACCTGTGTGTGTGTGTGTGTGTGTTCACCTGTAAGAAGCTCTCGACGTACTGCAGCAGGTAGAGTCCACAGTCGCTGCTGTTGTCCTGCTGAGGGACTTTGCAGTTGAAGCTCTTCATTGTGTCGGACGTGAACAGACGAGGCGACTTCCTGCGGACCTCCCACTCCACCTGCAGGTAGCTGAACAGAGCAAAGACCAGCTCGCTGAGTCACAGTTAAATATGTTCAAATACCACAGGGACGTGAAAGCAACTGTGACGCTAACATAAAACCCCCAAAATTTTTACTCAGTGAAACTAAGTCTGAACGTGATCAATTGATCAATAATATTCCCTCACTTTATTAATCTGCAATTGACATTGACTTAGGTGATTGTGTTGACATCATAATACCTTTTAATTAATTTTTGGTGCATGTATTAAGCATTTCTTTCATTATTTATTTATTTATTTTTTGTACTTTTTATTTAATTCTTTATATAATATTATTACATTTAATAATATTACCGTATTTTTCAGACCATGAGGTGCACCGAATCATAAGGCGCATTAAGCGAAACAAAACAGTCAGATAAGTCAAACTTTACTCAACTCCTTCTTCCTTCCTCCACTTCCGTACCATTGATTCATTAATGTTGAATTCTCTTGCAGCTGCTCTATTCCCATGTTGTTATCCAGTATATTAATGACTAACCTTATATTGTGGATGGATTATCTCAGTTGTTCTCCTGACTGAAGTTTGGTCCGTTTACAGCATCATGCCATGCGATTGCATTTGTCCCTAACTATCAGGAACCCTCTGGAACTTTTATTGAGTGGAAAAAAGTTAGCATTCATCCACCAGCTTTACTGTGTTTATGTTATGCTAACATAGCTGTGTCGCTAACCATCACGTAGCACATCATTATATACCAGCTGGCCCAACTTCAGCAACCCTAAAAAAAAAGTCACTGCTGTTTAGTTTTGTCTTCATTTATGTTGGAAGTGACAGCAGAGCTGTATGTTTTAATTTTTTCAGAAATCTCTGTCAGAACATGCTATATCATGTTTAGGTGGAAACTAGCAAGCTAACTTCCTGCTAACTTCTAACTCCCATTAAATTTAATAAATTCTGTTTTCATGGATGCCTGGATCCATCCATCCATTTGCTTCTGCTTATCCTTTTCAGGGTCGCGGGGGGCGCTGGAGCCTATCCCAGCTGTCATAGGGCGAGAGGCGGGGTACACCCTGGACAGGTCGCCAGTCTGTCGCAGGGCCAACACACAGGGACAGACAACCATTCACACTCACAATCACACCTAGTGACAATTTCGATTATCCAATTAACCTATCCCCACAAGCTGCATGTCTTTGGACGGTGGGAGGAAGCCGGAGTACCCGGAGGGAACCCACGCAAACACGGGGAGAACATGCAAACTCCACACAGAAAGACCCCGGCCTGATGGTGGAATTGAACTCAGGACTTTCTTCCTGTGCGGCAACAGTGCTAACCACCGTGCTGCCCAAAATGTTGCTGTGAGCAGGATTCGAACCTGGCCTTCCTAGTCTCAAGGCGGCTACTCATCTCACTGAGCCAAACTCATGCCTGGATGTTAAACTTAATTGTTACACCTGGTAAAGCAGCAACGCTGATCATTTTATTAAAGATGAAAGAATTTAGACAGTTTTTAACTCTCAGTGATGCTGCAGTGTTCATTTGACTTTGGGACCTGAAGCGGACGGAGTTTTGGACCCAGATTACTCCGTGAGGCTCCTGACTACGGTAGCCGCAATGCTCCAACAATCCATCAAGTGGTGCGGCTTCGTAGCTTACCAAAGTCGTACTAAAACCTTTTTTGACAGAGTTTTGAGCGCCGTGTTCCACATAAAATCAGTTTAAAAATATTTTAATTACGTCAACTATATTAATATTAAATATTTCATTAAAAATTAATATAACATAACTAATAAATGTGGGTTTGGTTTGTTTTCTGTCCTCTGTGCCTGCTGATGTGCGTGCTGAGGTGGAACTCACTCTCTGATGAGTCTGCAGACGTTGTCGTGGTACGACAGTTTCAGTGAGTCCATGACCAGGATGCACGGCCTGCAAACGATGAGAGCGTTACACAACAATGGAAGAAAACTGGACAAACTGCAAATAATTTAAAAAAAAAAAAAAAAAAAAAAAATGAAAACGGTCCACAAATATGACTGCACAAAAAAGGAATAAAAACTGGGAAAAAATGGAAATCTGCATGAAATGTCACAAAAGTAATAAGAAAAAGCAAATAAACTGAAGAAAAATGAAGAAAAACATTAAAAAAAACGGCATCATTGACATGTGTCTGGTAAAATAAGGAACAGAAACCTCCGTGATTGAAACCAAATTATGTATAAACTTGATAAAATCGCCATATGTGCAGAAAAAGTGACCGGTTAAATAAAAATACTAGAATAAAATCTGATCATTTCTGATTGATTTCGATGTAAAATGTCATGTGGGTGAACTCTGACCTCTTTAAGACTGTGTCCTTCTTCCAGCCCTGCTCACTGGACTCCTGCAAACACACAACACAGTTACTCAAACACAGGATTTTAAAACAATAACGGAGACAAACATCTCAATGATTGTAAAGAACACTGCATCTCCTCCTCTTCAGCAGCATCAACTAACCATCACATTTCACATTCAACACAAAGGTCAGCCCATGTTTTCCCAAACAGATCTCACTAGAAGATTCAACACTGAACTGATCGTCTGAGCCAAAGAAACTGTGTGAAGTAATGAATGTGCAGCATGAAATCTCAGAGAGAATCAGTTTTACATAAATATAAATAAATAATGTCGTCACAGCTGTACGAAATGAGGTGGAAACCCTCCACAGACTGAGGACACCTGCTGCAGTTTGGTGGATTTACAGTCTGTACCTACACTTTAAATACCAGCTACTGCTTAATTACTGTGAAACCAGCAGGAACTTTCACATGTAATTACAGTTTACTACAATCAACTTCACACCTAAAGTGAAAAAGTACATTTAAACTGTAATTAAAGGGTAGTCAAGTTCAAGTTTAATTACAATAAAGTTACTGCTCATCAGTCTGTGTAATCAGTGGAGCTGATCTATAATTACAGTATGTTTACACTGTACTTACAGTATATGTGTATTATAATTAAAGTGTAATTGCCATAAATAAAGTGCCTATGAAATTAGTCCTGTATTTACAGTCATAGTATATGTTGGTTGCTTTTTTTTCCAGTAACTTTCCCCATTGCCAGGTTTCAAAAATGGCATTTTTCTGATTTTGAGACACTCACGACTCATCGAGTGACACCACTGATTAGCCAGTCAGTGACATGGAGTCTGTTGACGTCACATTCTCAGATCAGCTCAGAACACTTAGAGCAGAACACTTACTGGAAAAATGGTTATTTGTTGCTGACGGCAGGTTGCCAGTGGACATTTCAGGCTCTGGTAGCCTAGGTAACCATTTGATGCATTTGATGCTCACCTCAAAGTTGAGAAACATTTTAGACCCACCCATGTCGCAACCTGAATGTCACCAGCTTTCTGTGGTCATGATACGAGTAGATATTTACACCACACTGAAAGCGATGACAGTCTATCTACAGTGAACTTACTGGTGGCTGCTGCGATACGAGACTAGAGTTTGGTTTTTCAGCAGCTCCGGATTTCCCTGCAACAACAACAAAAACACGTTCAAGTCTTCACGAGCAGCTCTAAATAAAACTACATGTGAGGTTAAACATAGAACACCAAAGGAAAAAAATGAAGATCAATGAATGAAACGGAAAGATGGTAAAAAAGGAGAAATAAGCACAGATGATGAACCAGATGTGACCTCCAGTTTACTACGAGCTGATTTATAGACAATAAAGATTCAGAAATGTCCAAATGGGTCTTTAGTGGAGAACATATTTAAGTCTGGAACATTTAATCCTTTAATTTTGGGTGTCAACTTCGAGCATGGTGTTTTAATCAGCGCTGGCGAACATCGTGCCCCAAATACCCTAAAACGCTGCCTCCCAGAGGAACGTAAACACCAGCACGTCTGGTGCCCATTAGAGACGCTCTGCTGAACATGACCAAAGCCACCAGACAGCTTTCATTCAGCCACTGAGACAAAAACCAGGTCAGCTCACCTGCTCGCCTCTGAAACTCCTCGTACCGAGCCTCCTCCAGACCCGGGAAACACACCACCACCAGGTACCAGTGAGCTCTGCCAACACAAAACCACAACATACAGCTGAGGAGAGACGGGCAGAACAACCCAAAACCAAAGCTAAAAACACCCACACACACTCAGACTTTCAATATTAAAAAAAAAAAAAAAAAAAAAAGAGAAAAAAAGACAAGACTGGAAAAATGTGGTACAACTGAGCTTGTACAGAAAAAAAAAAAAAAAAAGAATGTGTAAGAAATCAAAAATATACAAAATAATTAAAAAGGTCGAAGAAAAAAAAAAGGACATTTTGCACTAAAAAGTTTCATAAAATACCAGTAAAAAAATAAAAAAAATAATTTAAAAAACTGAATTGAAAGGACTGAAAACAATAAAAAAAATTTTTTATAAAATTAAAGTAGTGGCTACCAAATAAATACATGTGTTAAAAAAAAAAAATGTCCCAGAAGAAAGAAAACCAAAAAAAAACTGCATATAAAAATGGCACAAAACCAAAAGAAAAATGGCCAAAAATTGTGAAATATCACATAAAAATTGAAAAAAAAAACAAAACAAAAAAAAAAAACAACGCCTAACATTTTTTATAATTACATAAACAAAACAACAAAAATAACAGGGAACTACTTAAAAAAAAAAATATACCGTATACATAAAACATTTTAAAAAAATGTTAAAAATAATGAAATAAAGTGAAAAAAAAAATGGAGATAGTCCCACCTAACCCCCTCAAAATCAGCAGACATTTTATTCAACAGTAATAATAAAAAAATAATGTTAGTCTCTATTTTATAATAATTAATAATGGGACATTATGTTGGACATTATTGAAACTGTGACGTTGGTGCTGGGAGCTGCTCAGAGGAAAACAAAGCCAGGTTTTGTCTGTGGTCGTGACTCTGAGTGGGAGTTTAACTGATTTGGTTGGACTTTTTTTTTTTTTTTAGTTTAATGTGTTTTTCAGGCCTGAGTATTTCATGTGGATATCCGCTGTATGAACGTATGAAGATGCCACATTCACACTGCGCCTCTGAAAATATTCTCAGTGTGGAGGTAAAATGTCACCTGGCCTCGTTAAAAACACGAAGGAATGGTGCAAAGACGCCGTAAAAGCAGCCTGAGGTTTAAGATGTCCTGAGCAGGTCTGGATGTTAATGAGGACCCTGAGGGGGGGCGGGGCCTGGGGTCATAGTGGAGCGACAGTGGAGGAAGCGTCTCTGGTAAAGCCATCGCGTGCAGCCAGCTGGCAGGTACGCGCGCTGATGAGGTGCTCGAGTGCAGCTTTTATTGAAAAGTGGCGTCTCTGAATATGGGGCGAGGAGCTGAGGTCAGCGCGGGCGGCTCCAGGAGGTTTTATTCCAGCCGACCACAGCGCCACTGTGAAGGTGGAGGAGGAGAGGGACTTACTCTTGATTGACAGGCACGAACAGGAAGTCTTTGGTGAAAATGTCCACGTGGCGAGTCCACGTCTTCACCCGCTGGTGCCGTGTGTGACGGTCACTGAGGACACACGAGCACAGAGATACTCAAACAACTGAAACCTCGCACACCTTTTTAAAAAAAAGAAGAAAAAAAAAAAAAAAGAAGAGAGATGCACGCGCTTGCTCTTACGGGACATAGGGGGCGGTGCCCTCGCCAGCCGCTCGCCGTCTGCTCAGCTGCTTGTAAAAGAAGCTGCTGAAGACGTGACTCCTCTCAGCCACCGAGCTGCCAACGCCCTCCAGGAGGAGATACCTGCAGCACACAGAAGGAGGGGAGGGGGACCTCTGCAGGTGACCAACAGCTACTACAACCTCTGAAACCTCTGTGGGAGGCCGGCGGGGGAAGGATGGGAGAAGGAATCAGGGTTGGGGGGAGAAAACAGTGAAGGAATAGGGAAAAAAGAGGAAGGAGGGAAGGAAGTAATGAGAGAGGGAAGTAAAGAGGGAAGAAGGAAATAAAGTAGAAATGAAGGCAGAAGCAAGGAAGAATAAAAAAAGGGATGAGGATGAGTGGATGAAAGAAGGGAAGAATGCTGGACGGAAGGAATGAAGGAATCTGGGAAAGAGGTAAGGAATGAGGGAAGAAGGAAGGAAAAACAGAAGAAAAGAAGTGAAAGGAGGGAAGGAAGATAGGAAGAAGAAATTGGGGAAGGAAGTAAAGAGGAAAGTAAGGAAGTAAAAAAGAAGGATGATGGAGGGATGGAAGAAATAAAGGAGAGATCAAGGAGAAAAGGAAGTGAAGAAATGAAAGAAAGAAGGAAGAATGTAGAGAAAGCGTGAGGGAAAGAAAGAAGAAGCAAGAGGTTAGGGGGCAGGGAAAGAGGGGAGGAATGTAAAGAAAGCAAAAAGCAAAGGAAGCAAGGACAAGTGGACAAACTGACTTGAGGTAGAAGTCGATGATGACATCATTGAGGAACTCGCCAGCGTCCAGACAGGCCAGGTCCTCCTTGGTCACGGTGATGCGGCCTTTGCAGGGGGCCACGGGGTACTGGATCAGCCTGGAGACCAAACTCAGGGTTAAAGCCCATATATGTATAGTTTGTCCTGGTTATACTGGTTATACTGGTTTTACCTGGTGGGAAGACCAGCAGAGTTTAGGCTGGACTTGTTTCTCTGACCTCTGCTCAGCTGACTCGACCTCTGTCAGGAAACACACATCTGTGACGTTAAACCTAATTGTGACCTTTGACCTTTAATAGTAACGTTTTGTGACACACTGATTAGTTTGTGTATCAGGTTACAATCTGTGTCTCTTTATTTAATGATCTGTTTTCAACCATAACTTTTAGTCTCATAGTCTGTCCTGATGGCGTTCAGCGCCAGAGCAAGAGCAGAGGAGCTCAGAGGAGGTGAAGGGAGAGGAGGAGGCATCTCTTACCGTCGAGTGTCCCAGCAGTCTGAGGAGGTGCTGGTCCACAGGAGGAGGACAGCTGTGGAGGAGCAGCAGGCCGTTGGCCCAGTCCAGAGGGGAGGCTGGGCCCTCAGAGGTGGAGGGGGTGGCGACTTTGTACTCCTCCATGTCGAGGATGGAGGCCAGCAGGGCGGCCTGGAGCTCCTGCAGCTGCTCCTTCAATAGCAGGAGGATGAAGCAGCATGGAGGACCTGCAGAGAGCAGGAGATGCCAGGTTATCCAACACGAGTACATTAAAACCAGTTATAAACACACTGGTCCAGGATCAGCCCAGTCAGCCCAGCACTGTGATGTCATTGAGCACTGTGAGCCCAGTTGAACCAGTGTGAGCTCTTGTGTTCTCCCAGTAAACACCAGCAGCAGCTCTCTCTCTGTTTCCACCCGCAGGTCTTTCTGGCCCCGTACAGATGACCTCACAGCTGGAATCGGTACACTGTGCCTTC